>NW_017095935.1:126972-147432 GCF_001412225.1 Nicrophorus vespilloides
ATAAAAAAAATAGATTATAATGGAAACTTGAATAGTGATTTTTTATCAAATATTCAAATTTGTATGTATTATTTGAGTTGTGTCTGATTATAGAAAGAAATAGAATAATTTAGACATTGTCCAATAGTGAATGATTTAATTCTATAGATAAACATGCTCTGATTAACATTTGTCCTTTCATTTTTATAGCTTAATAATATTGTAAAGTATTTCCATTTACTATTTTGTCTTTACAATAAAATTTATGTTGTAAATAATTTAAATTTAAGTTTCAATTAAATAATGATGTTAAGTTTGGGATTGATGTGAGTGAATGAGTGAAAGACGATACAATTTACAATTACAAATATTCCAGTTAACGAAATCTATTGAATGCAATTGCAATTCAATGTAGGCATATGTGATAACTAGGTTAATATAAACTAAAGTTATGTAATTTTAAAAGAATCGATGAATTTCGAAAAGAAACTTTTACTTTCAACTCTCCGTTTTAGAAAATTTACAACGCAAAATGCAAGTGTGATAAAATCTTACAGATTTCATTTATAATATGTATAATTATAAAATTCTTTCAACTAAACTATTCAATCCATATATTTCAAACCTACTGAGAAATGAAATTTTAAAATTAACAATTTTACGCTACTTGTTAATTTATGAAAGTTAAGCAAACTCTTTTATAGTTATTATATGACTAGTATCTTTTATCAATTTTACTGGGACCCTATTGCTAAGAGTATTATACCAGTTGCTCGTTTAGACACAAAGTGACAGCTGTCGTTATGAAGGATCGCAAATTGACAGCTGTCACAAATAAATTACTCATATGTTGAGAAATACTGTTACAGATTATCAAAGTATTCAAACTGAAATTTTTAGATAAATATTTTTTTTCATATAATAATTGAGAAAAATAACAAAAAAACAAATTTAATAATAATGTAAATATAAATGAACAATTGCAATTTTCAATATATTTTTTTAATATTTCAATACGTAATTTTTGCTAGTATAGAAAATATATTTCACACCAAAAAAAAAACAAATAATTTGAAGTGAAATCTATAACAAAATTTCGTTAAAATTTACTATTGGTAATGAAGTTCTCATCATTATATTTAGATCATTAATATTTATATACAAAATATTATGAGACAGTTTGTATTTGATGTTTATGTTTAATTTATAAAATGTCACTAATTTGTGCATTTGTTGATTTTGATTATTTTTATATTATTGAATACAGTCTTATTAGTATTGGAATTCCTCATAGGCACTTAATTACAATATATTTTTTTATTTGGAAGTAAGTAAAGCATGGATAAAGTTGCGGAAATAATACACGATCTTGTATAAATCAACATGATTACTACGTGCATTTAATTAAGGCCGATTAATGCATTTAAACGAACTCGTTCATTAACGTTAATTAATCTTTTAAATTAAATTATTATGACCGGTTTTCTCTGACTCGAAATAAAAAAAAAATATGTTCGCACTTTCCAGCCTAGATTTTTGTTTATCCTTGTTGTTTCCTATTGCCTATTGCATAGGGCGTGATACTGTTTCTATAATTTACCATTTACATAATCACATTTATCTAGTTGCACGATGCATTCATTTCGAAGGAAAAAGCAAGGCGCAACAAACTTTTATTCCGAAAAAAAACAAACGATCGAGCGCACATGCAGTTCGCGCTCTAAATCATAGCTTAAGTTTAGATGGTTAAATAAGAGGAAACCGCACGTTGCGTGTTTTCCAATTTCTTTCTCTCGTTTTATTTATTTGTGATTTCTTTCGGAAAGGCAACCAACACACGTTTCTTCTGATTTGTGAAAAATGTTAACTGATCTTTTGGTATTTTGCGGTTTTGGAAATATGGAATACTTCATACGTGCTTTCTATTGAATATATTCATTTATTCGTCGAGGTTATAAGAATTTTTTTAAATTATAAATATAGAAAAACTTTTGTATCGTTTTTATTAATGTCTATAAATAAGTATCAGTCTAAATAATTGGGTAATCGATTCCGCAATATCCCGGACTGTTTGAAACCGAACTAATCAGAACTGAATACATACAAAACATAAACTGTACAAAAAGAGGCTTAACTAAATAGAGAAATATGGTATATTTCATAAGTGATTTATATTGACTTGATTCATTTATTCGTCGATGTTATAAGATTTTAAAAATTTTAAATACAGAAAAATATCACTCTAAATATATATATTGATAATTAGATAATACCTCGTATAGTCCGGGTAATCGGTTCCGCAATATCCCGGACTGTTTGAAACCGGACTAATCAGAACTGAATACATACAAAACATAAACTATACGAAAAGAGGCTTAACTAGATAGATAAATATGATATATTTTATACGTGTTTTATATTGACTTGTTTCATTTATTCGTCGATTTTATAAGATTTTTTAAATTTTAAATACAGAAAAATATCACTCTAAATATATATTGATAATTAAATAATACCTCGTATAGTCCGGGTAATCGGTTCCGCAATATCCCGGACTGTTTGAAACCGGACTAATCAGAACTGAATACATACAAAATATAAACTGTACGGAAAGAGTCTTAACGAGATAGACAAATATGGTAAATTTCATACGTGTTTTATATTGACTTGATTCATTCATTCGTCGATGTTATAAGATTTTTTAAATTTTAAATACAGAAATATCACTCTAAATATATATTGATAATTAAATAATACCTCGTATAGTCCGGGTAATAGGTTCCGCAATAACCCGGTTTGTTTGAAACCGGACTAATCAGAACTGAATACATACCATTTATATTTTGCTTAATTGAAATTTAGTTTTGTTTTAAAATTTTCAAATATTCTGATCTGATTTTTCGGTATTTCATACTTGCTTTCTATTGAGTTGATTCATTTATTTGTCACGCGATTTTTTAAAATTTTAATTAATGTAAATATATAATCCAATTAGATAATACTGATCTTAAGTCTTTCGGTATTTTGCGGTTTTGGAAATTCGTATTTTATATGTGCTTTCTATTTGAAATTATTCAATTATTCGTCGAGGTTACAGGAAACGAAAAAATATTTGTTGCAACTTTTTTATTTTATATATAGACACACTTTTGTAACGTTTCAATTAATATCTATAAATCATAAATATATAATGTAATTAGAATCACACGGATCATCCAATACTCCGCACTGTTTAAAACCGGACTAATCGAGAACTTTAAAGGCGACTGTTAAAATATTTTTGTGTACTAATTTTTCAGAATTTAGTTTTAGTGTACTCAATTAAATTTTAGTGTGTTTTACAATTTACAAACTGTGAATCCGCACTGATCGAAGCCGTATTTTATGAGAGGTATTGCTTAAGTAATAAAGGAATAAATTTCACAATTTTACACTTAATTTTTATAAAGAACAAATGTTTGAGTACAACAGTGGTTGTGAATGGTGGCAAACAGTGGCGCCCTGAAGTTGTCGTGGAAGTTTAGCTCGGTGAAGTTAAGCAGGGAGAAGCGTATTAGTAGAACAGTTTAAGAAGTAACAGTATTAAGTATATGTATGTAAGATGTAGTCAATAAACGCCTTCTTTGAATCCCCAACGACTTTCTCCATTCACCCGCGCAACTTGGTCGTTCGTCCAAAAACAACAAATATTTGTAATATTTTTTTCGTTTATTAAGAATTCCTTTTTCTTGTCTGTTTTTATGTAATGTTATTGTGATTATTATTTAATTTGTTAAATTTATTTATAAGAATTCTTTTAAATGTAAACTGAATTTAACTGAATTATTTGAATCAAAATTATTTTAATTATTTGTTGTAAATTTAACTTTCATATTTTCCCAATGAAAATCGTTTAGTTTAAAAATTAAATTCTGAATGTAATACATTTGATCATTAACTAAATTAGTTTGCGTTTGATTATGCGTGGAATTTACAATCTGATGTTCACTTTCCTTTATATTTATGCAATATGTATTGAAATATTATATTATCTTGAAATCGTTTTTAATATTATAACAAAGTTGTAAATTTTGTGAAGAAACGTTTCATTCGTTGAGGTTGTTGACTACAATGTATTAAGTATTTTCTAGATATACATTAGATTAACTCTTTTACAGCGCGTTTGCAAGCTTTGCTTGGATGCTATTACTGTTCCAAACGGTTGAATGCGTTTTGCCTCTTTAAGGTCTTTTCTGCTTAATCTTCGATCTAAATTTTGTTCAACTCGAAGACAATAATCCTATTTTATTGTAAAACTAATATGTTTGTTTAGTTTATACTGAATCGTTATTTGACTAAAGCAGATTTAAACCGGCTTAATCGACGAACCATGTACAGCAATACCTCGCATAGTGCGAGTTATGATTGAAACCGGACTAATCGACGGTATGAGGGAAAACTATAATTTATATACTTTTTTAATTAATTTTTATTTTGTTTAATTAAAATGTAATTAATTTAAAAAAATTCCAAACGTACTTTAGTAAATTTTACCAAAGCCACATTATAAGAGGTATTACTGTACATAAAAATAAACCGCACAAAAAGAGACTATATAAAGTAAAAAAACCTTTTTTTAATATTATTTTAAAATTTAAATATATAAAATTTAGTTTGTTTTTGAATTTTTAAACCAGTTTATAGTGAATCCGGACAAATGAAAACCGGACTATGCGAGGTATTACTGTACATACAAATATAAACCGCACAAAACAACACTTGATTATATAAAACAAAAAACGGTTATTTACGTATAAAAAATATTATTTTTTACTATTATTATAATAATAATAATAATCCAAAACATATTTGTATTTAATTTTTTAATTAAATTCTCTACATTTTATAAATAATAGAAAACAATGATTAGATTACTTACAAGATGTATCATTCTGATGTTAAGTGTCTTGAAGTAAAATATGAAAAAAAATATTATTTACAAAAAATATATATAAACAGAAAGTAACAATTCGAACTAATTCATACAAAAACTGCTAGTTTGTGATCAATGCTTTTAGATTTTCAGATATATCCAGAGTTTTAAAAGTAATCATGAAAATTTGTTTTTTTGAATACTTCAAATTTTATTGACAAAACTTGTAATTTGAAAAAATATAGAAATTATTATCAATTAACACTATTTTTTAAATTATGAAATGTTATATGACGAATTGATATATCTGTTCAAAAATCGTGTATGAAATGAATTCGCTTTTATCGATTACACCGAACTTTATAGGCGCGGTTCTAAATTGTTTTCTGTATGAATAATAACATTTCTTATTTATTTATAATTTTTTTCATTGCCTGAGATAATAATTCGCATAACTTTGTGCGTGCCACAGCCACATTTATTTCTCTCTCCGGATCAGGAATTGATTGTACATACATGCATGCATACGACTTTCCATAATAAGCAATTAGTATTGCTTGTCGCGTGGAATAATAATATTAATATAGTAAGCTTTCCAAAAAAAATATTAATGAAGTGTTTATGAGTAAATAATAAATAAGTTGGAATTTGAATATAGATTTTCAGATGTAATAAATTATTAGTGTAATAATTGCGTTATAAATAGTAAATTATTAAAAGTAGTTTTTATTAATTGTTAATAAAATAAGGTTATCATTTTAGCATAAATAAAGTGAGATATTTTAATCTTAGTATTTCAAAATTTGCTGGAAAATTAACAATGTATAAAATTACGTTTTTATAATATTGTTTCAAAATATAATAATATATTTCATACATTAACAATAATTTAAAAATCTCAGATAAGAGTACAAAAAGCAGAAAATAATATTAGTCAAGCAAAACTGAAAATTTTATTTTATTTTTATTTTATTTCATTCAGAACGAAACAATTTCAATTAAATTATTTGAGATCATCAAGGAATTTAAATGATTATGAACAAAAAAATTGTTTAGTTATTTTTTTTGGTACAGAGAAACCTAAATTGTCGAACATTATTAATTTGTAAATCGCTTTTATTGTTTTAGTTAACTTTATACAAAATTTAAAATAATAACAAAATAAACATAACAAAACTTAGAAACTTCTATATTATTACATAAAACTATAACTAAATTAAATTTATTTCATACAGAATAACAGTAATCAGAAAATATGATTTAAAAAAGGAAGGGATGTCAAACAGGTCCTTGTTTTAGAAAGAAAATTTGCAGAAATAGACAATATTCTCTCATTTGCTACGGGCACAAGAACGTCGCATTTATTACTAGTACCAGGTGTTTTTTTTGTCGTTGTTGCAAAATTTATTCCTACTGGAGGCTTTTGGCGCTACTCCAGCCCATTCCATGGAATACACTTATTTTACACGCACATACGGTCCCTAATTTCGAAAATATAAGTTTATTTGTAAAGAGATATTTAACGGATGTTGTCTCTTAATCAAATTATTAATTTACTTTTATATTTTAGTCTATGCTAAAAAAAACGGTTATCGAATTTTACAATTTTTTTTTTAAAAAGCGGTTTAAACGGACAAACCTTAATAGAAATGCAGACATTGCATAGTTCAAATATGATATGAACGGCTTTGATATTTTTAAATTTTGTTACTTTGTATACTTATAATTTATCAATAGGTAAAAGAGTTTCCTTAACAATAAAAATTTTAAGAGAAAAGGCTTAAAAATTTAAGATAAATATACTTTAATTAAGTAATTATTCGAATAGCAAAATTTGTTAAATATAGATGTAAAGTATATGGAATCATAATATTAATAATAATTGTATAAGTGCCAAAATAATGGGGTTTATAAATGGTTCATGAAATCATATTGATTTCCATATTACCAAGTAGCAAAGTCGACGAAGCGAAACAGCAGTTTCTTATGTTTAATATGTGCAACAATAGCTAATGAGTGGTGATATTCGAGAAATATTTGCGTGAGTTGGAAAATGAGCGTTGAGAGGCACGGAACGCTGATAAGCGAACGGGAATTATGAAATTTTCGGATAGCAGCGATTTGCGTGTTCTGACCAAATAAAAAACAAGAGCAAGTGCAAGCAATGCGTTACGAAACGTAATATCCCCCGCAAAGTACGCGAATTTCCGATCCTGGTGAAATATCCACGCTGAATTTCAAGACACGATTATTCATTTTTTTATTGTTTCCCTTCAACAACAATTATATAAGGCATGCGTCTATTTATACAGAATGAAAGTAACTTCCTTATTTTATTCATTACCGTAAGTTGTGCGTATGATTGGAGTTAATTAACGCAATTCATGCATATTTCATATGAATCCGTGCATAATGTTAGTTAGTAGAGTAGTAGCAGTGGTCTCTTTCGTTTCGTGCGGCTGGGAAATTTCTAGCCAATTACCGAAGAAATTGCGTTACGTAAGGCACGCTTTTCGCAGTGGAAAAATCCGAAATTACGCCACTGCCTGATTTACAGCCTATGTGATTAATAACGTTATAGTAACACTTTGAAGTTTCTTCATATGTATTTCCATATAGGTCACTTATGTCGAGATAGAAATCAATAAAAAAAAATCCAACAATTATAATATTTTTTAATTACAAAAGTTTTTTTCAGAATATTGGAATTTAAATTTAATAAATAATTGTTAATTGAAAATATTCAACACTAAAATTGAAAATGTTGAAATTGTTTCGTTTCGTAATTAATTTACATATCGCGATTGGAATTTATATCACATTATATTCACATGTCTCGATAATATAATTCTATATAAAAAAAAATATATATATTTGTACGTGCGGGAGGTTTGGTATTTATTATTCTTATTCTTTGCACTCTTGAGCGTTAACTTCGAAGTCAACAATAAGATTGAAGTTTTAATATTAATTGGAAATGAAAATTTAACTAATTGAAAATATTCAATATTTTATAACATTGAAAATGTGACCGATTTACAATTTTGATTAAATAAGTAAAGACACATGTATTCAATATTATTATGAAGTCTTCTATTCCTTAATCATTGTAATTGTAACATCTTTTTTAAAATTATTGTCAATAGAAGCTGTTTCTTAACTCTTTAAAGGTTCAAAAATTCCTAAATTTCTAGACAACTGAATCAGACAGCTACGTCAACTGAATCAATATCGGATGGTAAGATTCATTCTTTGATATACCAACCAAATTAAAGGATAATTCTTCTTTCCTGGACATTTCCTAGAAAATTTAAATAATGCCCTACTAGGCAAGTTCAAAACGTGGGACAATAAGTATCCCATTAAGCCATTATCAAAGTATGACTAAATCATTTGATAGTTCTCATAATTATTCGTTCTCTTTTATTAACCTGGTTATGCTTTCAATTAGAATTACTTGTTCCATAGTTTAAATTTTTAAAAATACGATAAATATATAGAGTTTTTTCTTCTACATATTGTGTAACAGCGTTTCTCAACCTATGAATTGAGACCAAACGCTGATGTTTTAAATCAAAGCTATCACCTTGTGTCCATGAACACAAATTTATATGTTATAAATTATTGAGTGACATCAAACACTCATTTTTTTTGGCGTGGCTAGAAGATTGAGAAACTCTGTTATATAATATAATATCAGTCAATGATTCTTTTAACTCTTTGTCGGCTGACAGTACTTATAAGTACCGGCACATATGTCACTATTTAAATTAAAAAAGGACGTGAAACCTACTTGTTGATATTTTATAATCTTTATATTGTATACAAAAATGATTTGTTCTGGAAACATCAAGTGAGTATAAACCAACATTCAAGTAATGATTTTCACTTCTGTAAAGGTTATTTTTTATGTTGTAATGAAAAGAAAAATTATATAGAAGAATACCATGAAATAAGTTTATAAAATAATATTGGTACTAAATATATATATATGAAAATTGATCCGTTTTTGTTATCTAAATCACTATAATTCACTTATTGTACGATTTAAGCTTAAACTTGTCAGGCTTTACCAAAAAGTACTACAAATTTTTTCATTGAAAATATTATTTTAACTATGTAACAGGTAACAAAGGGTCAAAATCGTTCTTACATCCATACAGTTACATCTTTTGCATTTACTTAAATATTATGTTTCATAATTGTATTAAATTGCAGAATTTATAAATACCAATCGGTCATAAATTTAAGCTAAAGAAAGTCGGAGGATTTATGAAGGAACTGATACATTTGGCAAAAACGAATGCTCTTCCTTATAATTTTCGATTCGTTCGCTATTTGACCGGACAGCCTGAGGATTCGGTTCTGGTTTCTAATGCGGATAAATGCTTAGATAAACACCTTTCTCTATTATATAGTGTACGAGTGACTAAATTAATTAGTGTCAGTAAGGAAATTGTAGGTGATGCATATCACGGTGCAAACGAATAACATCAATTATGAATTATAATTATTAAATAACTTTACGAATCACAATTTTACCACATTCGACAAGCTCAATTTTATACTCATTTATTAAGACTTCCTTATGCATATACAAAATAAATACACATTTATTTTATTTCTTTCGGAATTAAGACCACGGTAGATAGACTTTTGGACAGTTTTATCTCTCTTTTTAACTTTTTCTAATACTCTTTAATTAGAATAATAATAAATACATACACACATCAATATTAAAATTTATATATATTTGTTTGATAGATAAAATTGTTAAGTGATAGAATAATATGCCTTAAATTTTGTTATTACTTACGTTTTATATTTAAATAAGTATATTTGAATAACAGATCAATCATTAGTAATATAAAACATTAATTACATAAAAAATAACATTAATTTTCAATATAACATTAAAAGTAAACAAACAAAAATGTAATAATTCCAATCATAAAAATATTTGGATTTCTAGAAATTTCAAAAATAAAAAAACAAATTTATTGACTGAGTAATATATACTTAGATATAGACCAAATTGAAATCTTCTAACAAATTCAGGTGCATTATATACAACGGATTATTTTTTTGTTCTGTCAAAATATCTTTGAGATTCAATGAAAATTACATTTTTTTAAATGATGTATCATGTTTGAATTGTACTGATTTAGATTATTTTTAATTGAATTTAAATATATCTTTACTGCTGATATTGTTTGGCTTATGAATGTATGAATTTAATTGAGTTTATTTTGTTATACAATAAAATAAATGAAAAATTAGAGTTTTAAAATAATAATTATATTAGTAAACCATTAAATAATGACCAAATTGAAACATTGAATAATGTAGAAGAAACTAGTGGTCATTAAACATTTTGGATATAAATCTTCCAACAAATTCAGGTACTTATTATAATAAACTGGATAGTTATTTTTTTGGTCTTTCAAATAATCTTTGAGATTCAATGAAAATTACTTTTTTAAAGGATATATCATTTTTGGATTGTACTGATTTATATTGGTTTTAATTACTGATAACTATTTGGCTTCTGAATTCATAAATCTAATTAAGTTAATTTGGTCATAATAAAATAAATTAAAAATTTTCAACTTTTTCTTAAATATTGTTAAGTATTTTCTATATAGATATGGTCGAGGATACAATAGCAACATTTAGTAGTAGATACCAAGACAGACTGGAGTCACTTACTAATGTTATGGCTATTGGCCTACTCGATAACAGTGAAACCACAAACAGGCTGAACCACTAGATGTTCAAATCATCATAATGGTAACTATCCACCGGGACAGATTATTCACCCTAATATAAACTATTAAAAATAATGCAGAGATTATTTTTTAAAGTACTAAATCTTAACATTAGATAAAATTACACAATATACACGGATGAAAGAGCTCGTGATCTACAAACAATATCGATATTACAATTAATACGACTAATTGTATATATGTAAAGTAAAGGTAAAAGCATTGCTATTAATCTCATTCTAATTACAAATTATGCATTTCATCGTCGGTTAAAGTGCATTAACAGTGTTGAAATTTAGCGCGCGCGCGGCTTACGTTATTATTCGGTAATGCAAAATTAACTTTTACTATTAATTAATATTTACGGCGTTATTAAACCGATATCACAATTACATTACACTATATATACCGGAATTGTCGAAACAAGGTTTCGTTTCGCAATTAATTAACATATCGCGAATGGAATTTATATCACATTATATTCACATGTCTCGATAACATAATTCTATTAAAAAAAAATATATATAAATCCGTACGTGCGGGAGGCTTGGAATTCATATTCTTATTATTTGCAGTCTTGAGCGTTGACTTCGAAGCCAGTAATGCTACTTTTACAATACACACGTATAACGTTACCAGTAATAATGGGTTTCCTACAATTATATCCTTGTCCTTTTTTGTTGTCTGTCTCGATTTTAATATCGCTAAGGAGATAATAACTGATGAATGTTGAGCGATTGCAAATTGTCTGCGTTGGAGTGTGCACGCAATTGGACTTTTGTTTATTTTTATAGTAGATCGCTCATATAAATATATTATTTAAAACGGGTTCGATTTGTTTGCGCTGCGTGTAAACTGTTTCACCCACGTTTCGCCCTGGGTTATTTGCTGCTTGTTATGGATGAATTCACTTATCTTGACTTAATTTTCTGTAAATATTTAAAATTTGAAACTTCATCTTGTTGTACAGAAGTTATTGCTAAATTTTCACGATTTTATTTAAACTTTTTATAAATATGCATCTAAGTTATGGAATTTGCAGCAATACCTCGCACAATGCGAGTAATCTGTTAATCCAATATACAGCACTATTTGAAACCGGACTAATCGAGAATTTTAAATTCGCATAAAAGATAACTGCACAAAAAGAGACTTACTTGGATAAGCGTTTTTGTGTACAATTTCTTAAAAATTTATTTTGCTAACTTAAAATTAATATAGTATTATAGTAAATCCGGACTGATTGAAGCTGCACTATGACAGACCTCGTGTTTATAAGCACTACATTCACCAAATATCCAGCTGTTATATGCAACTTCTTGATTCATTTTATCTATTATAATTTTTGAGAAAATCAATAAAATGTGAAAACACTTCTTTTTCAAACGTTAATTTTTTTCTTTTTTTCAATTTTGGACACGAATTACAGCCAATTGGATGAAATCACAGGAATTTATAAATACTACCTGCATTCACCAAAGATCCAGCTTTTATGCATCTTCTGGATCCATTTTATCTATTATAGTTTTGGAGAAAAACAATGAAATGTGAAAACACTTCCTTTTCAAGCGTCTATTTTTCATTTTTCAAATTTAGACAGTTACAACCAAATTGATGAAACCACAGTAACACTCGCTACATTCTTCAAAGATACAGCTTTCATATGCATCTTCTGGATCCATTTTATCTATTATAGTTTTCGAGAAAATCAATAAACACTTTTTTTCAAGTGTTATTTTTTCAAATTTAGACGGGAATTACAACCAAATTTATGAAACCACAGCAATCTATGAACACTCGCTACATTCCACAAAGATCAAGCTTTCATTCGCATCTTCTGGATCCATTTAATCTATTACAGTTTTCGATGAAACTACAGCAAATTGTAAAAGAACAAGCTTTCATACGCATCTTCTGAATTCATTTTACTAATTACAGCAATGTGGATGAAACTACAGCGATTTATAAAAGATCTATTATATCTATTATAGTTTTTGAGAAAATCAATTAAATGTGAAAACACTTCTTTCTTTTTGTCAACTTTAGATAAACAAAGTTTTCCTTGAAAATTTCAGGATTTACAAAGTGTTTCGTTGCAGACAAAGTTTCTGAAACCCTGTTACGTTGGACTTATTTTTTACTTTTTACTGCTTTACATTGGAATTCAAACAAATCATAGACATTTGTAATATCTACTTCATCAAAATTAAATCTGTTTTGTAAAATCAGCTCTTTACCTCAATTATTGCTTGAAAAACCATTAAAATTATTTGTGCAGTGAAGTAAAACATGTTGCTTCCAGGTATATTATTTTAAGTTACATAATTAGAATTTTTCATTACATATTTATTTATATATTTTGCATGAATATATTGTAGAAATTTAAGTAATAATTTGTACTAATTATCTAATTATACAATTCCTATAAAATTCTATATAAATCAAGATAAAATTTACAAAACAAAATGTACAAACACATTTTTAATGTGTATTTCATTATATTAATATTAAAAATTTGTGTAAATTTGTTATTTTTAGTCTTTAGTCAATTTCTGATTTTGTATTCTTTAAAGGTAAAATAATTGATTAATTAAATAAGAATTGTTGATACCTTTAAATGTAAAACTATTAATTATTCATTCATTCAAATAATTTAATTTATTTTTTTCCACAAGTGCAATATTTATTCGAATTTTAATATAAATTTATGAACTAATAATTATTATTAACTTATTAATTAATATCATGTTAAAACTCTGATATTTTGTATTTATACAATGAAAATTACATCAAACTTTTTTTTTAAACTTATTTATTTTTAACAAATATACAACATTTCATTCATAATTTTTAAGCTTCAATTAAAATTAACATACGTTAATTGCATATACTTTCTAGAATTTCCAATAGTTGCTCATTTCGCAATTAAATATCGTTTACCTTTGACCTCGAATCTTAATCTTAAATAATTCCGTTAACATTTGAACTCCCCGAAGACATTCCTGGTAATTTTATGTATGCGCATATGTGGATTGCGGAATTGCTAAATGTCTGTGGCATTAAAGAGTCGTGCCTCAACAATAGCCGATGGAAAAACGGCGAAAATAACAATGTGCGAATTAATTTCGCCCTCTTTTTATTTTGCCCACAGATGGTATCGATTATTATTTATGCCCATTTAATACATTGTATTTTAATCGCGTAACATTAATCAACTATTATTATATAATGATTGGAGTTTCGGGCTATTATTTCGTTCCGCTGATTTACGCTTTTCGTGTTTATCCATTCGCAGCTCGTTGTTGATGTGATTAAGATAGACCGTTTATTACAGTGAAATTTCATGAAGTAGTTAAATCACGATTCTTTCATATATAACGTACATAATAGTGAACAATTACAGAAATTATATTCTATTACTATTTATTACTGTTTTTTATATATTATTTTTAAGTTAAATCAAGTACAGAAATTATTGTGCTTTTATATTTTAAAGATAATGAAAAATGCTATATTGTTATATAAATTACAAAAATAAAGAAAATATTGATACATTATTTTATTATTTGTCCAACTTATCTTCAATAAGTTTTAATAGATAAAATGAATTTCATTTACAATTGAAATTTTTTAAATCAAGTGAAAAATACAATATTACCATTAAATAAGAGTATGGACAAATTTGATTTTTTTTTATTTAAAATTAATTAACATTACAAAAGAGAATATTTTATAAACTTTTGAAATATAATGACAATAAAAATTGTAGAAATAAATATTGATAATTGTATCTATTCCTTATAACACCTCACTGAATACGTTCGTAGGATGACCAATAAAACAACAACTTTTGAGCAATATTCGAATTTATTCATGGACATACTCTCCTTCAAGAGGGACACATTCATGCTTTGGTCTCAAAATACGGCTATCACCCTTTGCTGTCCATTCAGCTGACGACCATTTGACTCTTGAGTGTAGTGGTGGATCCAGGTTTCATCCATTGTTAAATACCGCACTTCATCATCAACTCGTTGTTCTTGGTCCACTTTGAGCTTGTATCCATTTGAGCGGTATCCATTTCGAACAAAGCTTTCTCATGATCAAATGCTCATGCAAAATGCTGAATACATCTGATATCTTCAGGGTGTCAACTTGATGTTGTTACAATCGGTCAAAACCATTTTCTGTACTTTTTTTTATGTTTTCTGCAACAAATGCCAAATTTGGAAACCACATCTCTACCATTTGTCTCGACAGAGAAGTGTCCCCATAACACTTATAAATCAAATTCTTGGCTTCAACGGTATTTTTCCCATCAAAAAGTACACGAAATTCACATTTTTCCATTATTTTGAAAATTACAAAAGTAGCGTCTCTAAAACCACTATAACTTGTGAACTAAACGTCAGATTATTATGAAATTTTGACAGGCGGTCGGGACTTCCTAAAAATCATATGGATTTTTCGATAGAAAAAATACGAGTAAATCTAACTACTAAACTAAATCAATATTTGACAAAAAAAATAAAGAGTACAAAAACAATTTAGTTTATTTTACTGTTTGAGAAATACTGTTTTCTATTTAATAAATTATTGCTTGTGATGTAAATGAATATGTATTTGTTTTTTCTAATGAAACAGTTTAGTTTTTAATGGAATTGTCGATTTAATTATGATAATCGGAAAGTGGGATATCTATAAAAGAGCGGACGTGCCTTAGACGTAAATGAGTTTTGATTATTGTAATTGACCGATGCAATTATATAAACACGTTTAGAGTGATTTACTGTCGGCTTCGTAACTGTAATTGCTCAATTTTCGCCAATTCGCATCCAATTCCAAGCGTTTCTTCATTTTTATTACAACATTATAGAAAAAAATATCTTATACATCTTATAAAATCATATCTGAAGTATGTAAAGTTTTTAATTATGGATTAAATTATTAATCTAATAGAATTTCGAATGAAATTTATAACTTTTTAGATTTGCTGTATCTTTTATCAACAGCGAATATTTCTATAATCAATAATATAAAACTTTTGAAATACAGAAAACAAATAACTAAAGTATTTTTTTTTTGTAGAGAATGTTTCTAAATTGAAAGAATGAATGAATCATAGTTATTTTCCTCTTTGGTCCTTTTCGATTTGCGTACATTTACATGCTTCATTCACTGCTTCTTAAGGCCTTTCATACCCTTAGAACATTCATATTGTTCTAAATTTCAAAATATACGTTTGCAGCTGCAATATTTTCAGTATTCAATAGAAATCTACTTTCACATAACTTTTCTTATTTAGAAACATGCAATATGGTTGAAATCAGGGGTCGGCAACCCTCGGCTCCGGATCCGGCTCTTTTGATGAGAAATTGCTACTCTCAGCGTCCATATTTCATTGTGCGGCTTCCTACACTTATTTTTAACAGGCAATAAATATCTTAAAAAAAGCTCTTTACACCAAAATTTGGTTTACTCCAAGCTTGGTATACGAATCACAAGAAAATAACAATTTAGTTTTTCAATTTATTTTAAGACTTTAAATATGTATGTAATTTAGAAAAATTACAATTAATTAAAGCTTTATAAGCATCTTTAATTTGATAAAGTTGAAGTTAAAAAATGTATCTATGGATATACATTGTTGATAAAATAAGACGACTATACAATTATTTCACTAAATAACACTTAATTTCTATGTAGCGAGAATCCTCTACAGCCGGATCTGCTTATCCATGGCGACGATATCTCCTTGAAGAATTCACACTTTGACTTCCAAAAACCAACCGTCATCTTTTTCCATGCTTTCTTCGAAACGTACACCAGCGCTCCAGCCAATACCATCAAAACAGGTGAGTCTCCATTAATAATTGACCACGTCGCTACTTATTTAGTTTTACAGCTTATTTACAAAGAAAGGATCACAATGTCATTCTTCTGGACGCTCAAAGGATGGAAGCTGGGCCTTGGTACCTCACCGCGGCTAGGAACACGAGAGTTGTCGGAGAGTATACCGCAGCTTTCATCGATTACCTAGTCTCTCGAGGTCTTTATTTACCATCACTCCACCTAATCGGTTTGTCTTTGGGTGCGCAAATGGCTGGGGTGTGCGGACAGAACGTGAAGAGCGGTCGCATCCAACGCATCACAGGTTTGGATCCCGCTGGACCGCTCTTCACCAAATGGCCGAGGAGTTTGAAACTGGATAAGGGAGATGCAGAATTCGTGGACGTTATCCACACAGATGCAGGAATCTTTGGTTATCCTTGGCCAGTAGGTCATGCGGATTTCTGGCCGAATAGTGGAAAAGCGCCTCAACCCGGATGCACAATACCGGAAGTCAAAAGGAGAAGCCCGGATTCCATTATAGAACCCCGTAATATCCAAATTTCGTTTTCCCTATAAAAATAAAAACAATGAGGGTTTCAGTGTTTTGCAGCCACTGGAGGTCGTACATGTTCTACTCGGAGTCCGTGATTACCGCCAACGCGTTCCAATCTTATCGCTGCAACAGCTGGAAGGAATTCTTGAGAGGCGAATGCGATCCCAACCAGGAACCAGTTAACATGGGCTTTACACTATCACCCAAGTAAATCACATCTCACCATTACCAACTTGTCCTTAATTTATTGATTGATGATTGCGTAGGGCTCGAGGGAAGTACTACCTAACGACGAGGAGATCTTCACCGTTCACATTGAGCAACGAAGCCACGCTGAAAGCGGATATTCCTCAACAGACGAATCAACTAGAAGGAGACATCCAGCAATTCAACTACTACGTCAAGTAAAAACAGGTTCCATCAATTCCTCAACATTTCGTTATGAATTTTATCGCCGAAACGCAGCTAAATTGTTCCTAATTCGATCGTCACAAACGCAACGATCACAGCTAGTCGTTTTCAAAAAAAAAATATCAGAGTCGAAATTCCAAACGTCCTTTCGCCATCTTCATTCGCTGATTCTCAATCTCTAATTCGTCCTTCAAAAACCATACAATTTACATTTTCTCTGTCTTGTATTTACCGAAACATTCTTGCAAATTTCATTTATCACATCATTATAATTATACTAATTTTATTGTTTATTAACCAAATCATTTACATTTTCTACTTATTTTATTTACAAAAAATTAATAATTTTCTTTCAAAAATCAGAAAAAAAAATGTTTATTAACAATTCAATTACATTTTCTCTATATTTTAACGAAAACTGAATACTTTTTGTAAACTTTAATGAAAGTAATTTACAAATTTATCATTTATTAAAATTAAACTAATTGCATTTTAAAAACAAGAATAATTGATGGATGTTTAAACTTTTTCTCCATTATGTAATTAACAAAACTAAATCAGTGTTACTCAATTTAGCAACGATAATTTACTAATTTGTCATTAAACTAAATTAGACAAATTTCTCTTAAAAACACAGAAATAATTTCAAATGCAAAGATAATAATTGACATCAATTTAATTAAAACTTATTTATTAATGAATTGAGATTGAAATTTGAAATTAAATCATTTTTCTTACATTTACATTTAAAACAAAAACATTCGAGAAAATGTAATATTTTTTTAATTAGTTTTGCATAATTTAAATTAATTGGAAAAAATAAATCAATTAAAATAAAATCTACTAAATACACTACATAGATTAGTGCATTACAAGTCAGATTAGTAAAGACGACTGGATGTTGAGAATCATCGCATTTTATTTAGACTCTCGTTTAGTATTTATATACTCGCATATAATATTTTATATATACATATAACCATCATATTAACTATTACTTTATAATTGTTTGTTTTTTTTGTTTTATTATTTACTTTTTATTGCTGTACGATTAAATAATATAACACTCGTACGGCGGCTACACATGCGTAAACGCATTTGCGAATGCCTTATAATTTTTTTTTGTCCCCTCTCCGTTTGAAACAACTTTCAAATGGGATACAAGTAAACTGTCTCAAAATATGTGTGTGTCTGTAAGTACGTGGCGCGCAGACCACGCATACCTGACTAAGCCTACTTTACGGCCTTTATTTTCTTTCCATAATTTATGTAAATCAATTTCACTTTCGTTGCTACTCTTATTCGCAGGAAAAAAACTGCAACAACAATATATTTAATAAATAAAGAACGTTACATAATAATAAACTGTTGGTTGTTATTTCGAACTCCTTCGTTTCCTGTTTTCTGATTTTGATGCTGAACAGTAGCATTTTTTGTTCTCAATGATTACTATTATTGTGTTTGTGTTTTAGATCTTACGTTTATACTTTTGCATCCCAATTGTAGCGTGAATTTGCACGATTCGATGGATTTCGTCCTGTCGTGACTCGCCTTGATTTGATTTTTGTTTACGAATCAGGAACCTTCGTATCGATGATTGTGAAACAGGTGAAGTAAAACCAACAACTATTCAGACAATTACAAATCTTTATTTTTATATAAAATTGAATTGGATTTACTCAGTTTACAGAGTAAACAAACATAAAAAATGTTGGTTTAGAATCGATCAAACAATTATCATGATTTATTACACTTTTCTCTCACTTATGAAAATATTATTTCAAAAAAGTTTCAATTAAATAAAAATTATTAAAATAATTTAGTTAATCTCAGATTAATTTAATTTCTTTACTTTTATACAATTTATATTTCGTATTTCCATTTTAATAAATATACTTTTGATCATTGTTCTTCCACCTATGGATCTGGAGCCAAATTTGGTTCACTGAAGAAGCGTTCTTCTTTTGTTTATGTTTAATATCTATAATTTGCAATAATTCTACTAAACTGTATGTATTGATAAATGATTCACTAAATTAGTGAAATAGTTAATAGATTATTATAAAATAAACTTTGCATTCATCTAATTTTATATAAATGTGTTATCAGAAACAAGACATGAACAACAACATTTTTTAAATAGTATTGTAGTAGAAAATTGAATATGTAATGTTTCTTGGTTTAATTATACTATAATTCTTGTTTTATTCCAATTTATGTGTAAGTCATAATGCAAATTGTATAATTTATTGATTTCGGCGGACAGAATTAATGCATATGCAGTTAACAGTTTCATTAATCATACATTGTGTTTTATCATGTTTTCTCGCATGAACGATAGGAGTAAAATTAATTGTATCGAATGGCGAATTTGCACGTAATAATTGCGGAGAAACTGAAAGTGAACTGAATTCAAAATCTATACAATTCTATTCTATTTTTGATAAACTGGACTATAGTGAAACTGGACTGATAATGGAGGATAATGTAAGATTTTGATGATTTGAAGAATTTAATAATGTAAGACATGAAGAAGCGTAAAAACAATACAAATATACAATAATAGACAACATTAAAAATGGTATTATGAAAAAAAATCTACAACCGTTGTTGATAATTAAAATTACTATTTGTTTTTTTGTATGAATGCAACAGTTCTACGTTTCAAAATTTTGTTAACATTGTTAAAGGTTTTATAGATATTATAAGTATTATAAACATAAAAATAGACGTGATTTACTGGTTAGTAATTGTGTGCAAATGATAAGATCAAGTAAGTGTGTCTAACATGCACATTTTTCATTCAAGGCGCGTTTGCAAATAATTTATGCACATAAAATTTTAATCAATTAGATTTACCTATTTTATTACGCTTTTTTTTGTGGCATTTATTTTATTGATATTTGTTAGATTTTATACATTAAATTACATAAATAAAATAACTTATAACAAAATAGTTAATTTTGTACAATAATTAAAAGCAAATAATTTAATTAATTGATTAG
>NW_017095935.1:147441-195392 GCF_001412225.1 Nicrophorus vespilloides
ATGTTTGTGAAGAAGACCAGAATCATGAACTATAGCAATACAATTATTAATTGTGAAAAATAAAAATTAATTAAAAAAAATCCTCAATTAGTCCGGGTAATTCGCACTATGCGAGGTATTCCTGTATGATAATTTGGCATAAACATATTTGATCTCTAAGATATTATTTCTTCTTAATATTCATTAAATTAATTACTATAATTTAGGCAGTCAAGTCTCTTTTTGTGCTGTTTATTTTTGCATGTACTTAATTGCTCGATTAGTCCGGGTAATTCGCACTATGCGAGGTATGATAATTTGGCATAAACACATTTGATCTCTCCGATATTTATTTCTTCTTAACATTCGCACTATTAAATTTAAATTAATTGCTATAATCCAGGCAGTCAAATCTCTTTTTGTTCTGTTTATTTTTGGATGTAGTTAGTTCCTCGATTAGACCGGGTAATTCGTACTATCCGAGGTATTCCTATATGATAATTTGGCATAAACATATTTGATCTTTACAATATTTTTTTCTTTTTAATATTCTTTAAATTATTTACTATAGTCAAGGCAACATTTTCTTGAAAAATACTATAAAAATAGAATTAATAAGAACAATACAGGACATTCATATTTTACGATCCAATTATCATTTTTAAATGACTAGTCATTTTTTTTATGCTACATACTTATTTGCTCTGTAAATTCTCAACGTAAGACCCATTAAACGAATAACCGTAAGATAATTTAATTTTAATGGTAAATTTATAGTTTTTCATTAATTTACCATACGTTTATAATACTTTGTATTTTTTTTATATTCCTTTAACAATTATTGTCATAACAAATTCATGCAGTGAATTATAATTTAATTATTTGATAATAAACTCACAAGTATTGAAACTATCTACTTTTAATTAAACTATGAAAAACGTTAATAATAATTTAATAAACAGTAACAAGATACAGTCACACCTCCATTAACGAATAAATTACTTCGTTAAATGAAACTTTGTTTTTAGAGATATGATCAACCGTTTTCAATATTTCCTTTTGACAGGAACTTCTTTAATTTTCGTTGTTTTTCTTGCTAAAAAGGTTTCCCACATCTTGCACTGAAAAACCATGATTTTCTGCATTCAATTAATTTTTAACATCCTTTTCATCAACATTTTCGAAATTTGCGTCAAACTCCGTTTAAACATTTCTCAATTACTTCTTTCCAAAAACTATCAATGTTTTTGGATAATTGAGAACTGTACTTAATTATATGCCTATAATAATTTAAATAGTTTCTTGCAAAATACCAAAGAAATGGAACACTAAGAATATTATTTTAACACTAATTTGTGAAATTTTGTGTTACTGCATTAATTTTATAAATATTTTTGTATATATGTCTTTGATAAATATTCAAATACACATGTTACTATAATTTGATTCATAACTCTTTGTAACTAAATTTTATTGCATTGTTTTATGTTCAATATCGTTACTATCATAAAAATATAGCACTTTCATATCGCGTTTATTTGTTAGAACTACAGAGGAATATTGATTACCCATAGAGCCGATTTCAAAAAGGGAGCGAGTGAGTATTTCGTGCTCCATCCGGCGCGCCAACTGTCGTGACTACGTTTTACGTGTAAAATGGACATTGCAAAACCTTTTATACCATAACATTTTTTTGTTCTACTCCTCTCGTTCGCTCTATTACGGCCATTGAAAAAACATTTTTTTTTTTACTTTTCCGCACTCGCACTTTGACACTCAACTTTCGTGCCGTTCCACCATCCGGGTGGGTACGCAACGGCCCTGATTCGATGCACAAACAATGCCGTGGGTGCAAACCAACATGAACCCAGGCGTGGTCGCACCTCCAGTTCTTTGCTTTACTTCTTTTCTTTCGCATTTATTGTTATTGCGGACGCAGGGAACGGGATTCAAGTTCTCCCGCTTGGCCTCAATTACGGTGCACAAATTTTTCAAAGGCCATGCGGACAATAACTTTTGAAGAGAAAGAGAGCGAAGAAGAAGAAACAAAAATTGCAAACACAATAGTTTCGTTTAATGCTCAATGTTACAGACGATAATGTCCAATTGCCTCTCCGGATAATCGCCGCATTTGGTGATCAGGATCTTCTCCATGGGAGCCCCATCCTTTCTAGAAGTGTCGTTGATCTTGCAGAGGGTTTTGTTGCCCTTGATGACTTTCCCGAAGACCAACCGTTTTCCATCAAGTTCGGGCATCGGGTTCATAGTCACGGAGAAACGCGAATTGTTTTTGTGGTTCGTGGTCAGGTCCAAACGAACCATCGATAACACACCTAGAATCAGCTATAAAAGCAAGAGATATCTCAACAAAACAAAACTGAAGAAAAACCTTGCTTCGTATGCTTCAAATCGTTCTCCTCTTCGTCAAAGGTAGGTCCGAAAATGGAGTGACCTCCTCTACCATTACCACAAGTAATATCTCCAGTCTCAAAGTATTTATCTCTTTTCGATCTGTAGATTTTGCAATTTTCATAAGTCCAACCTTTGTTGCCTTGACAGATGGTCAAGAAGTTCTTCACTGTGTTTGGGGCGCAATCCGCGTACAGCTCGATCACAACTCTTCCCAATTTTGTCAGACATGGACCCCATTGAATAGAAAAATCCATAAATACTCTAAACAATAATTTTATAATATGAACTGTACTTTAATTCTAGAAAATTGGACATACTTTGGTCGAGAATCCACTTGTACCAAACCGTTGCTAATAGATGGTTCATCTTGAAGTAAATCATCTAAAGGAGGTCCGTGAAGAGGTACCAAAGGATATTTGCACACGTCCTTCATTTGTTGATACTGCATTTTGTGGTTCTCCAAGTGCGCTTTTCGAGGATAATTCGAGTACTAAAATAATTATATAATTATAATAACCATATTATTTATAGCTGTGACTAACGCTTTCGCAAATCCTTTTGTACATAGCCACATTCTCCTTGTTGATCCTGTGCATGTTGTTAACGTGCGCCTGCCATTTAGAATTGGTCCTGAACGAATTTTCATCGGGCCAACAGTTTATAACACCCTGAGGACAATGATTTTAATCTTCATCTTTATTTAAAATGTAGGTGTTTTAGTGAACGTGCTTTGGTTCTGTTGATTATATTAATTTTGGCTATCAACTCCTTGTTATCACGTTCGATATCCCTCAATCGTCCTTCGTCCTCTTGGAATTTGCGCAAATTGATGTAATTGTACGGATTCATACCCGGCGGTTTCGCGTCGATCGCCGGAGTTGCGCTGAAAATCTTCAGAAGAATTGCATATGTTTACATAATATTTGCACCGTTTTTACATTGAATCGATGCATGTTGTATGTCTTAAGATCGGTGATGAGGATTTCCTTGGCTACTGAACCCGGTAAATATCGCGGCAATTTATAAGGCCTGAAGGCCTTTTCTCCTTTCTTCACCATTATACAAAAATAAACGAAAAAGAGAACAACGCCGACAAAAAAATAAAAAACTCCAATTGAAAAACCCAACCCCCCGAAATGGCAGAACGCACGTCAAAATTTTCCCATTTCGAAACATGTCAAAATTAAGTAGAATGTGAGATTGTAAATTATGTCCAGTTCGGAGATATCCTCGTCCTCAGATAATTCCAAGAATGAGGTTGGTGTTGAGGAGATGAAAAATGTTTGACTGAAGTTGAAGTTTTTCAGCTATGCCCGTGTTCGGCGAATACGTCCATCAAACCTGAGGATAGGGTGCCGTGCTTGGAGAGAGCCCTCTCCCAGACGAGGAACACTCTGAAAGCCAAAGAGTCGGTGGTAAAGATGCAGAAGCAGCAGCTGAAGAAGCTCGAGGATATGTACAAAAAATGTTTGGAGGAGAACGACGCACTCAGCTACGCAAACAAGAAAACGATGGACGATCTAGAGAACCTGAGAATTATCAATAAACAGGTAAGTCTTACTCTCTGCGCGAAACCTGTAACAGCAGTTCGAAAGTTTACAGTATGAAGGGAAAATCGTGAACACCAGCAACCATAGTAGCAGGAATGACATCAGTGATATCAATGAGTCCAGGTACAGAAAATTTCATTGTGAAGACGGTCTAATTCAATCTTAATATATTTTTTAGTAATAGGAGTAGCAAGGATAGTGGACACATGGTTAATAAGCATAGCATCCATGGAAGCACGGATGGTGAAGTCTGTATCTGCAGCGCCGATTGCAACGATGAATGCACCAAAGCCAATGATTGCGTAGAAGAAATTGTCATCGCTGAAGTTATGCCCAATTCAAATAGCATCGGAGATGGACACGAAAGCAGAACGCAGAATGTAGAATTAAACGATTCCAGTTCAACCAAAAATAATGAAAACTTTGTCGAAAGTAACGATAATGATGAAGAGCTTTGCGAATGTCCACACCTGAAACCCGAAGAAAAATCAGAAGAAAGCCCACAAGTAAGATCAGATCAGAGATCAAACAGTAATAGTCCAAGATCCAGCAAAAACGAAAGTTTAGATCAAGACCTGAATGCTGAGCAAACCGAAGAAACGAATTCGAATCCGAGTGAAGAATCTAATAGCAAAGACAAAGAAAGCATCACGCAAAGTCCAAAATTAAATAGTCTTGATGAAAGCAACAAAATTGAATCTGCAACTGTAGATCTCGAATCATGTATATGCCCTAACACCAGTTGCAGTAGAAAACCAGCAAGTATAAAATCTAATAGTCCAAATGAAGGAAGTGTTAAGAGCGGAAGCCTCAATAATAATAGTCATGAGAGTAGTAAAAAAGGAAGTGATAATAGTAGTGGGAGTGGTAAAGTCGTGGAAAACCCAAGCGTTATAACGGAAGAACTTCCAGCAACAAATTCTAATGAAAAAAGAAACAGTTGCGCGTGCCCGATTAAGAAACCCGATGCAAATTTACAATCAAAAAGCCAAATTGAAAATGTTGATGAAAAATTAAATGTTGACCATGAACTAAATGTTGATGCAGAAGTAAATGTTAATGAAGAAATAAATATTGATGAAGAAGAAAATGTTGATGAAGAAATAAATGTTGTAGAAGTGAATAGCAGTAATTATAGTAATAAAGGAAGTGTTACATCGGGAGAATTGGGTAGTCGAAAAAACAGCAATTCGAGTCCAAAAATTAGCGTGAGCAAATCTAATGAAAGCAGTAAGTTGATTCAGAATCGGAGTGTTCTCAGTGAGAAAATTGATGAGGTAGATCCTATTGTAACTAAAAAGAGTTGCGCTTGCAGTAACAAAAATCGCGATGGAAGTCAAAAGTCGAAGAGCGTTGATAGTTCAAATGAAAGTAACAAAGCGAGTGCTGAAATAATTGATGAATTACAAGCAAATGCTAGTGTAGACAGTTCTAAAAAAAGCAGCCAAGGAAGCACTGATAGCAAGTTAGTTGATGAACAGAGTGTTGGAAAAAGCAGTGTAAATGCGAGTAACGAAATGGAAGATAAGACTAGTGTTGGACGTTCAAATGAAGGAAGTATTAATAGCAAATTAGCTACCAGTGAAAGTGTTGGTGATGATGAAATTGCCGATCTAAATGCGTGTTTAGCAAAAGATAAAAAAAGAAAATGCGCATGTTCTTCCAAAGAAATTAATAAATCTCAAAGTTTGATTGTAGGAGATCAACAAAGCGTAACAAGTAGCAAGAAAGGAAGCGTGTCTTCGAGCGTAAAAGGAAGTCCAAAGAAGGAAAGTATAAGTTCTAAATCGAATAGTGCAAAAGAAGGTAATGGTAGCTTACTTGGAGATGAAATGAAAAGTATACATTCAAGTGTCAAAAGCAGCGAAAGCCCTAAATCCAATAACAATGTCGAAACGGTTGCTCAAAGTTCCAGATGTGGCTGTGCCGTCGGTCCAATGCAGGAAACTGAGTTATCAAATGATAAAATTTTAGTTGAACCTGTTTCACAGCAGGATCGTCAAACGGATCCTGATATAATCGATAATGAGGTTGGGTCATTGAAAACAAATAGCGTTGAAAGCGACAATGTTCCTGAAGAAACTATAAATTCGGTAAACGAAAAGAAAGATTGCTCTTGTCATGTTAAGAGTTGCAAGCAAAATATGAATGCTGATGGCACTCATAGTCCGAAGAGTCAGAATAGCGCAAAATCAAATAGTCTTAACTCTAGTAAAAAGGGTAGTTTGGATGGGAGTGAAAATCACAGTCAAGATTCAAGCAAAAAAGGTAGCTTAAACGGTAGTGAAAACCCAAGCCACGCAAGTCAAGATTCAAGTAAGAAAGGAAGTTTGAATGGAAGTGAAAAGCAAAGTCAAGATTCAAGCAAGAAAGGAAGTCTGAACGAAAGTAAGCATAAAAGTCAAGATTTGAGTAATAACAGCCATAAAAATGGTGGTAGTGAGATTGAAATAAAGAAGACTGGAAAAGGATGCGGGTGTGCTATTTCAAGCAGCGTTAAAAGTTCGAGTTTGACACCCGATGTAATTAAAGAAGAAAGTCAAGATTTAAGCAAAAAAGGAAGTTTGAACGGAAGTAAACTTGAAAGTCAAGATTCAAGCAAGAAAGGAAGTTTGAACGGAAGTAAACATGAAAGTCAAGATTCAAGCATGAAAGGAAGTTTGAACGAAAGTAAACATGAAAGTCAAGATTCAAGCAAGAAAGGAAGTTTGAACGGAAGTAAACATGGAAGTCAAGATTCCAGTAATAATAGCCATAAAAATATTGGTAGTGAGAATGAATTGAAGAAGACTGGAAAAGGATGTGGGTGTGCTCTTTCAAGCAGCGTTAAAAGTTCGAGTTTGACACCCGATGTAATTAAAGAAGAAAGTCAAGATTCAAGCAAGAAAGGAAGTTTGAACGGAAGTAAACATGAAAGTCAAGATTCAAGCAAGAAAGGAAGTTTGAACGGAAGTAAACATGAAAGTCAAGATTCAAGCAAGAAAGGAAGTTTGAACTCAAGTAAACATGGAAGTCAAGATTCGAGTAAGAACAGCCATAAAAATAGTGGTAATGAGAATGAGATGAAGAAGACTGGAAAAGGCTGCGGGTGTGCTATTTCAAACAGCGTTAAAAGTTCGAGTTTGACACCCGATGAAAGTATCAAATCAAGTTCAAAAACCAAAAGTATCACAAGTTCAGATGCAAGCCCAAAAAGTAAGAGTACAATCAATGCAGATGCAAGCCCCATTGGAGAGGAAAACTCTCCAAAAGATAGCAAAGTCTCAAGCACTACTTCAACCTTGTAAGTGTGATTGGTTTTCATATTTATTTATGTGTTCGCTTTACAATATACTCAACATTTTTTTATTTATAATATACAGAAAAGCGGGTTTGGCGGCAAACGTTACGTGCGTGAAGAATATTAAGATTGTTCTTGAAAGCCAGAATTCCAAGCTGGAAACGATCTTAACATTATTGCGTGCTCAGGGTGCTAGCAGCAACTTTGAGGAACTGCGCGATGAGATTCAAGTGCTGAAGAATATGCTGCATTCGAACAAGGAAACTGAGGATAATTCGAAGTATTCACAGCTGGAGGAGCTGAATCAAACATTAGAGATTGAGATCTTAGATCTACGTGAACAGCTACAAAAGAGTCAAAAGGGCATGGAAGATCTGGGAATGATTCTCATCAACGACATTACTCATCGATCCAGCGATATTGCAAGGAACATCAAGAGTAAATTTGACAATAAATGTTACGTCAGTGAAGATGCCGAGTTGATAGCTAGTAAAATCGAGCATTTCTTGCAGGAGGTCGCAGCTCTACATTCCATTAACCCTAGAGTAATAATGATTTTTTTCCAATCTCTAAAATTATTTAAATATGTTCCTTTTGTTTAGGAAAATCCGGAAGTTGTGGACAACGTTCGATCTGATTTGCTGATAGATGGAAAACTGAACATCTTTTCTCTGGAGACGAAGGTGAAGGAATTGGATAGAGCAGGCGACGAAATTTTGACACAGATCAGAACTTACAATAATGAGTTGGAGGAGATCAAAATGTGCCTGTTGAAGAAGGCTGAGGGTTTGAAATCTAAAGTGGATAAAATGACACCGCGCGACTTGGTTTACGATGACCATCCCGAGGATAAAAAGCATAAGAAATCATGCAATGCATGCTTCAAAGATGAACAATCGTACGTGGATGAAATTGCTCAATTGAAGCAGGAGCTGGCCAAAAAGAAGGAGGAGATAAGGGCAATACATGGAGTGGGTTGCGAGGCTATTCCTGAATACGAGAAGGAGATAGAGAATTTACGAACGCAGTTAAAGCTGTTGCGAAATGAATTGGATGAGTACAAGAAAGAGGTGGGAAGGGGGAAGGAGAAATCGCAAAGCATCTTTATTGAAAAGGACGATCAGCTTAAAAAATCGAACTTGGAATTGGGGTTGCTGAACGAGGAATTTAGTAAGGTCAACGAGGAGTACACTAAGTTGCTTGAAGATTACGACAAAAGCCAAGCGGAAATTCAAAGATTGAACGATCAAATTATGGAATTCTCTGACAAACATAAAGAGAAGGATTCAGCAATCTGCAAGTTCAAAGATACCTTCAAGGATCTAACGGAAGAGCTGAAGAACGTCATGGCAACAAAATGCGCATGCGAGGAATTGCGGCTTATATTGAAGCAGAACGAGGAGAAGATGCTGGAATTACAGAAGGTCAATGATCAGTTAGAGACAGAGCTTGAAGGATTCAAAGGAAAACTGACCAAAGCGAATGAGACCAGCGAGTATTTCAATGAAAAATTAGAGGAAGCTCTTTGTGATTGTGATAAGTACAAAGCGCAAATTCACGAGGCAAAGAACTCCAATGCTAAACTGAAGGCCACTTGCTGCAAACTGGAAGAGATTGCTGAGCAGCACAGGAAGGCGAAGGATAGTTACAAGAGGGAGTTTTGCGAGTACGTGAAAAATTGTCCGTCAAAGTTGCCCACCAGCACGTGCAACATACAAAGTCGTAGGAGGATTAGTAATAAGGTGTTGATGGATTCGATGTGTTGCGAGAACACGAGGAAGAGCAATGTCGCTCAGCCCGATCTTCAACGCATCATCGCTGAATGCGAACAGTACAAATCGAAACTGGACAAAATAAGCTTGAAGATTCAGAGGCACGCAAAGGAACACGCCGAATACAGGCAGGAAGCAGAGAACAAGATCGTTGCATTGACCAACGAAAATGAGAAGCTCAAGAGGCAGGTCATGGACGAAGGCTGTCCGATAATCAGAGGGATGAAATGCTGCGATAATGTTAATATTCAGCTTTGCGAGTTACGAGCATTCGTCACTGCAGCCGATGCCCATCTGGAACAAATCGTTACAGCAAAACTCAAAGCCAAAGAGATTCTTGAGAAGCTGACCTACAAAACATCTAGCGTCTGCCAATACGTTTGCAATTATGACACGATCAGCATGGGCACGAGCACTAGGAAGAAAGAAAGCAAAAACGAGGACATTAGCTTGAGGATGTCCTTTGAAGTTGAAAACGAGTAATCCAAGTACATATTTAATCTTCACATTGATTTACTTACTTCGTTTTCCAGGAAATCGAAGAACGTTTTTCCCAGCACCCAGATGCTCATGACTAACACCAGTAGCCTCGAGAATCCTTTCGTTGGTGATGCCGTCACCATGACTGAAGAAGTTGATGGTAATAAATCTGTTTGTTGATATAGCTGATATACTACGAATTTATTTCAGAAATCAAAGACTATTTGAAATGCGTCAAGTGCAGTAAATGCCCTGAAAAGTCTGAATGCACTGTATCCAAAGAACAGAAGACCAAAGACTCTTCAGCCGGCAAAGAGTGAATGCAATTTAGTAGTGTATTTTACAGTTTTTTTTTTAATTTTTTGTTCACCTTCTTTGTTTCGTCTTAAATACAGTTATTTCGATCATTACAAAAACGGAGAAAATTATTATTTACTTTATATATGTCATAATTCATATGGAAATTCGAATGTTCATTTCTAAAGTTTAGATTTAATTAAACTATAGGGTATGAAAATAATTCTATAATAATCAAAATACAATACAAAATATTTGAATTGATCTGAAATAGAACAACAAAATATTTAAATAAATCCAAAGAACTTCAGAAAATAAGCACTTTATTATAAATTCTTCCTAACATAAATATGTTCTTCATTATAACACACTATTTAGATAACAAAAATATTTCACACAAAATTTTGAAAGGTTTTTAACAATAATGAACAAAAATAATAAGATTATTAAATAAAAATAAAACACAAAAGAAGTATTGAAGTATTCACATAAAACATTGTTTTTTTTTTATAAATATCAGTAGAGAATGCAATGTCAAACATAAAATAATATCTAACAGCTTTGGGATTGACTTTTTGGTTCGGAAGATTGACCAGTACCAGTTTTCTTTGGCAACAGAATTGCATTGATGTTTGGCAGCACTCCACCTTCGGCAATGGTGACTCCTGATAGCAACTTATTTAATTCCTCATCATTCCTCACAGCTAGCTGCAAATGTCTGGGCATGATCCTACTCTTCTTATTATCACGGGCAGCATTCCCTGCCAACTCCAGCACTTCTGCAGCAAGGTATTCCATCACAGCAGCTGCATAGACGGAGGCTCCGTTACCAATTCTGTCGGCGTAGTGTCCTTTACGGAGAAGCCGGTGAATCCTTCCAACAGGGAATTGGAGACCTGCTTTGGTGGATCTGCTCCTCTTCACATTGGTTTTGTCTGCACGTCCACTCATATTGACAATGTGAGGTCTTTAAATGTAATTCAGAAAACTATAATTCTTATAGGTACAACAGTACACCAAACGGACAGTTTGGGAGAATATTAATAACCAGTAAGAACCAAAAACGAACTACAACGGATTCTTTTTGACAATACGAATTGACTCATTTCAAAGCGCGGGAAAAATAACAGATAAACCCATGGTCACAAACGCTACAAAGTTGAATTCAATACCAACTGAATGAAATAAAACTAAATTTTGTTTTGATCATTGCTTAAAATCCTTCAATATATTGACAAATCAGTACAGATGTAATCCGTATACTTAATTTTTACGTTCTTAGTTCAAAGAGATTTAAATATTCATTACATTTTCAGTAAGCGTTTGAACTTCATATATGAAATAGCCTAAAGCTAATCATTATCATGATATAAATATATTTGTATCATGAATCATAATAGCAAATATTGTTTCTATATTTTATGTAAAGTTAATTTGTTTTTAAAGATTTTCAGGTATGCGCATGCGCTTGAGTGCGCGTACATAGTTTTATTCATTTTTTTTTAGATCGCTTAAGAAAAAAAGCTGCATTAGTTTGTGAGCGCTTTTTAGTATTATAAGTTGTATTGTTAGTTGTGTTAAAATTAGTGAATTATTAGAGTTTGTACAATGTCTTCTGAATTCTCATCTACTAAATTGTATTTGAGCCATTCCAGTTTAAGTGTCTACATTAATATATTTCATAATTCTAATTTGGAGCGTAATCACCTGTTAACAAAACAGGATTTAACAAATATTAAAAATGGTTATAGAATTCGCAACGAAAGTGATACACCAAGTTTAGATGTGTGGTTGAACGAGATGGACAATTGCTGCTACATTCCAATATATAAACCAAAGAATGAGTACTCCACAGAATTCCCGTTTCTGAAGAAAGAGGATTTTGTTTTAGTCCTTATAAATAAATGGCAATTGCAGCAGCTCATGGATTATGAATCGAACTTCATTTGCGTAGATAGCACACCTGGCCTAAACGACGATGGATTACAGTTGCACACTTTAAGTGTATTAAAAGACTCAGAAAAGGGGTTCCCTTGTGCTTTCTTAATCTCAAATCGAACGGACGAACAAATATTGTGTTTATTTTATTCCGGTGTTAGGGAATGCTGTGTGTGCAAAATAAGGACACAAGTGTTTATGTCGGACATAGCCGATTATTATTATGATGCTTGGGTGCAAGTGATGTATCCAGCAGAACTTAGGTATGATATAATTGATTGATGTGTGAGTATAACTAAAATATATATATTTTTTTTTAGATTATTTTCTATATGGCAAGTGGACCAAGACTGGATAAATCATTTAAATAAAATTAATTCCAGAGAGAAACAGGTATGTATAGAATGGTAAAAAACAAATTTAATATGTATGTTTGTTTTTATATTTTTAGATTGATGTCTATGGAAAATTAAGAATCCTACTCTACGAAACAGAAAAAAATACATTTGAGACAATGATTCAGCAATTTGTGCAATCACTTTTAGAAGATAAAGCCACCTTGAATTTTGCAAGATATTTTCAAGTGAATTATTTCCATAAAGTTTCGGTTTGGGCGCTCTGTTACAGATTGAATTATGACAAAGATACACAGTTGCATCTGGAAAGGATGCACAGGACAATAAAATACCTGTTCTTGGATAACAAATATTTGAAACGGTTTCATATGTTTTTTAATGCCACATTGACGTACATTAAAGACAAACTGTTTGATCCAACAATTATGTCAGATCCAATGGTAGTGTGGTCGAAAACGGCGAGCATGAAAAATAAGCATATCGCCAGTATGTCTCTAGACTTGTCTTCAGTGATGGTTACCCAATGGGGCGGTTTTAACGTTTATGATATGAATCATATTTATGCAGTTCAGAAGAATAACGACCTCTGCTCTTGCACTGTGATCTGTTCAGAATGTGAGGTATGCATGCATGCATATTCCTGCACATGCATTGACTATGCAGTCAAGTGGAAAATGTGCAAACACATTCATTTGGCTTTACGTTATAAAAAGACGTATCCTAAATTATGCGCAAGAGTGGAGGAAAAACATTCTGCAGGTAATAATTGCGTTTACTATCGAAATTAGATTTGATTATTTTGTCATTTTCTTACAGATAATTACGAAGACGAGAGTGAGGAAACGACAACAACGGACTCTATTGCCAAAAGGCCACAAGACACAACAGTACAGGCAAGAGTAAACGAAATGAAAATGATATTTGAGGATGCGATCAAAAAAATCAATTCGCACAATATGTGCGATGCCTTAGCAAAAATACTTGCTCCAATTCATCCAACGTTGGACACTATAAAAATGCTAGAGTGAATAGCATTGAGATATTACCATTGGACATATGTTATTTATTTAGAAATCCTGTTTTCTAATTGTAATTTTTATATAGAAGTTATTTTTTTATATTTTCTAAATGAGACATTGTTAATACTTTTACAGTTTTCTTTAAATATATTCTTATATTTAAATTATTATTATTTAATGAACTCTTTATTTCATTCATCCTGTGATTCGTGAAGATTGTGTGTGTGTTTTCGTTGTGTATTACATATAGTCAAATTAAGTATTCGCATTCCTATCAAAGTTGAGAAACTTCCCTGGTTCAACGATTGTATCAGGGAGTAAGAACATCATTTCAAGCTCATTATCTACATCGAACGTTATGTAAATTAATTAAAGAGGTAATGAGAGAACACTTTTTGGAAATGACATTAAAAACGCAATTGAAGACATTCGAAATTATCAAAGTCACTAAAAAGTGTTTAAATTGAGTACGACCTTTGAGGGTCTCAATAAAACATTTAAAGACTAATAAAGTCTCAGCAGAACCTTTGAGGACAAGTATAGTCTCATAAAAACCTAAGACGAGCAGTCTCAGCAAAACTAATTAATTCCTACAATTGAGACTCCAGAATGACAACACCAGAATCCACTGTGTCCAGAATTCCATCCCTGGGACACGACACATGACCATAACAAGAAAATAATAAGTTCTCACATTTCTTTGTTCGAAAAAAATGCTTTTCATTTACTTTCCGCATGAAATTCTTGACCACAGCATTTTTACTTCTGATAACGAAGATTTAAGTAATTTTATGCACTGTACATTCGTTAATAGAGGTATAACTAACTTGTCTATAGTTTAGTGTACATGCATAAACAAAATCGTGCAATTTTTACAAATTTTCTTGTCAATTTATATTTTATTTACATTCGTTGCTGATTCATTCATACCAATCAAAGTTTGTCACCTTATGAATGAACAATTTGAGAAGAAAGTTCTTATAATTATGGATTTAGATCAATGGTTTCTGTTGATTTCAAAAAATCTTTATTACTTTCTTATATTTGGCTACGTTTTAAACGCATTTCAATAACACTTTGATTTATATTGTATATTTAAAACTGTATATGTAAAAAGTCGCACATAAATAAACAAAAGTTAACAATTTCAACAATACATCTTCTCAAAGGAGAGACAGAGAAAACATAAATAAGACTCGAAACTCTTTACAGTTGTACTTTTTTTTTTATATATATATAACAAATATTTTTATTCATTATTCAATAATAAATAGTTAAAAAACAAATCAAGGGCAGAGAGGATTTTCAATCAATATAAACAATATTAATATTACTATTAGATCGTGTGGTTAAAGAGACTTACATTATATCTATGTAATAATAGTAATAATAAAATTTCATAAGTATTTTTTTTACATATATATATAGAATTTGATTGCGGACAGTCTATAAAAAACATTTCATTCAAATATATATTTATACAATAGACGTAATATAATCTATAATATAATTTATAATATTTCTCATATCTCAAGGCATTCACGTAAAGGTTGTTTGTTTGTTTAAAACACTTCCTGTTACTTCCACTGAACAAAAAAATAACAAACGAATTAATAATAATAAGAATAAGTAAACAAATTACAAAAAAAAATTAACAAGAAATAAAACATCCACTAAATTATTGCAAATAATAAATATAAAAAAAAATAAAACTATATTGAAAATAAAAAGTTGTAGAACATTCGGTTTAAAAGCTGGAATAAAAAATAAACTGACAACAACAAAAAGAGAGAGAGAGTAAATTAGTAATCTTCATAAGTTTAAGCACGTTGATTGTGTTTTTATTTTGTATTTTGTAAATGAAATATATTTTGTAAATTGTCTGCGCCCATGATAGAGGAAAATGATTGTTTATAAATTTTCACATGGATGGATTCTACGAATTTAAACATAAATAACTTCTTCTTTACTCTAGTTAAGCACACGCAGGTCAACGGCGATAGAACAAATATCTTCTTCGTTCTCAAAAAAAAAGTTAATAATATATGGCACACGTATTATTGCAAAGTTTCACTCAGTAATTCGTGTTTGTTACAAATTGTTATTTATAGCAGTATATTATAACGATGATGAACCGTATGTATGCAATGTACCAGATGGATGAAAATATCGTATTTTTTATATATATATATATAAATTTACAAACTCTTCTGAATTGACATGCAAACAACATTTCTCTTAAATTATGAATATAACAGAAATTGCTCTTATAGGCAGAAAAAAACAAAAGGTAATGAAACAATAACAGCTACTTGGTGTTTGTTAAAACTTCGTTCGTTAAGGTTGCGTTTCGATGGAAACGCGGAGAAATGATTCGTTCCAACAATAGCATATATTTCTAGTGCGCTGCTCTAGGTTTATATATCTTCTCTTTTTTCTTTTTCTTCTTTTCACAATATATATATATATTTATAAATATTTATATCTCATTAACTAAGTGTGAATTCTAAGTATTTCCGTATATCTTCCAACCGCTTAAGTACAGAACGTAAAAGACCTGGTTGGCCGCGGCGCGGATCTTCGCCGGGGCCAGGCATTGTTCGTTATGACTTCCTTGGCAGAAGCTGGTGCTTCTCCTCCTCCCTGCTCAGAATCTCGTCCATGGGGTTCGGCTTCACCGAACCGTTCAGCTCGTGGATGCCGCCGCTGCCGAAGGAACGCATCACCGTCGGACTCAGATGGGATTTGACGGATGGCGTCTTCGGACTGGCGTTCTGGCTCATGTTCACAAGCACCTCGTGTACTGAGAGTCTCTTCTTCGGCTCCGGCGAATTGGTACCGATACTACCGTCCTCCTCCAGAGAGTGCAGCAGCTGAAACACAGAGCAAGCAGAGCGATAGAGTCACGTTCCTCGCATTCGTCGTAATTACCAGCTCCCCCCAAACCCTGTGTATTTCCCACAAAAAAATATAAATAAATATTGTCCAAAGTGATATCAACAATAGTGCATTCCATTATTGTCCCGAAAACACCGTATGCGGCAGGCTTGTAAAGTACACAAAAGGACAAACTAATAAGTATCGCAAAATCAATGCAGGTCTCCACAGCTACTCTCCACATGATACTTTCCAAGTAACAAGTCAAAATAAGCAGTTTATTGCCTTCACTTCTGTACATGAACGTTTGAAAGATTATTTATTAATTCAATTATTCAAAGCACATCCAGTTAGGCGAGAAAGTTTAACTATATAGTGGGGTTTTGTACAAAAAAAAGGTTGAAATGTTTTCCAAAAAATCAATGAAAAAAAAAATTATAAAAGTTATTATTTTCATGAAAACGTAATACTTTACGTAATAATATACATATACATATTTAAATATAAAGTTTGTATATGATTGTGATACATGTAAATTCTGCTAATAATAAAACTGTTATTAACATACAATATAAATGTTTTAAATTCCATTGTAGAAATTGTTGAAAATAATAGATTCGGTTGATATTAGCACATCAAAAATACCAAGCAAATCTTGTTATGGTTTAAAAAAGGAATACTTGCCTACGACGTAATCAATAAGCTTAAAATTCCTTTGTGCAGTACACCTGTACTGTCAATTTGAAGCAGAATAAATACATAAATTCGAACAGTAAATACATGATGTAATCAATGACGTAATTCATGATGTAATCAAATCGACCGATGCTGCTTAATAAAGAAATTCTTAAGTTTCCTAAAGACATATCCTTTGTTAATATGTATAATTCATAATTTTAATATACCTGCTTTTTCACCTAATTAACACAACTGTTAGTTCTAATATTGCAGACTAAAATCTATACTTGATAAACAAAAAACAGATTGACATTTATAAACGAGACATCAAAAATCTTGTTGAATTATTTTTGTTAAAATTCCGCGCTGTCAGATGCTCTTCAAATTTAGCCCACGTATTTTCAAACAGAGAGAATATCATATTTATAGCATTAAGTACAAGGATCAAAGTCTCTCAACATTATACAATTTTATTTAGATGCATATTAACAAACCTGAAGTACTATTAATAAAATAATTTAAATTGAAGTAAATTCAGCAATTACTGTCTCAAAATAGGTATAAAATTATTTTCAATATCTAAAACTTAAAGATTATTTTTGTACTTATTGAATACCGTTATTTTTTAATTTTGTACATTTATTATGCAGTCAACAATGAAATACACACTGACATAATATGGATTTTGAAACAATCAGTAATAAACCAATAAATAGAGCTTATATTCTTATCATTGTCCTATTTGTGTAATTTCGGAGCCAGAGCCGATGTAGATTTTAGTGTAGCGAAACAAAAGTGTTAGAAACAGTGATTATTAATTGACGGGACAACGCTTTTTATTCCTTCACTTATGTTACGACACGTAATAATGAGATATATATATATACACAAACTCACAAAATACCGGCTTCTGCTGTTTGCAAGTGCGTACGTGTATGTAAGAGAAAACAACATTAGATAGGACAATACAATACACATCATCAAGCCGGTCAAATGGGATTAGAGACACAAAAATAAAATATTAATGTTGTTTTGCATTGGATTAAAGACTCTATGCGGCGGACAAATAGTCTTATATAAACAACAACAAAAATATGTATATATGAGTATAAAAAAAGGTATACCTGGTCGGAGGTGCCATCAACAACAGCAGACTTTTCAAAACGCAACGCAAAATCGTCTGATTCGTCATCAAACAACTAAAAAAATCAGGGAGATCAGAGTGTAGGATTCTGTTTCATGGGTGACTAAGTTCTTCGTATACGATATATAGAGTGAGAAACAGAGCTTTCAACGTAATTGGGTTTCGAAATTTACAAAATAAAGGACATCATTGAAATACCTTTTCCACTTCGTCGTCGAATTGATCTGTGGAGGCCGTCGTGTTGTCCCGCTGCGATCTCTCCATCAGGGAAGCCCTTTTTGCAGCCATATACAGGTTTCTCTTCACTTTCATGTAGAGGACTTCGGAACAGGCCCGCACCGTGTAGTCCGGTTGGAAGGTGAATCTCAGCATGCTGTCCATGTTGAGTGATTGAAGACTACCGAGCGTCGACGGTGATTCCACTGAAATTGAAGAAGCATTGATAATTGCGAGTTTTTGAGAGCCGAATGAGAGATCGTACCGACGCCGACGTTCTGGATCAGGGCTTGCGTTCCGAAGTAGGTGAATGCTCCGCTCTCGAACATAAGGTTCTCTGTGCCGACCGTCACCTCGACTCTTCCTTCGAGGATCAGAACGAAGTAGTCAGCTGGTTTACCCTGCTGATAGATCACAGCCAGCGGGTCGTTCCTCCAGTCCTTGGTCTTCTTCACGTGATTGATGATGTCCTGCTTTAGCAGTCGCCTGAGTATCGTCTCCGAGATGGTGTTCGTCTTGAAGAGTTCAACACCTGCGATTCGTACAATAAATTAGCAATGATAGTTCCGGTTCAGCCTAGAAAGCAGTTCGTACTCGTGCTCAGGTATTGGAATGCCGCGAGCGTAAGTTGCGGACTGATCCTGATCCTGTTATTTTCGCCTCGTCGCTCCGCGAACACCGTGAAATCCTGCTTGGTCCTATCCGCCCTGCGACGTTTCGACCGATTGTCGGCTGCAAAACAACATCACACATATAGAGAGAGAGAGAGAGACAGAACATCATGGATTAGTTAGTATCGAGCGGAAGGGCTGTGAAGGCAAGTGAGAAAGGGGATGCCACACAACATTTTGCACCATCCAAGGTCGCGTATCGGCGAATTGGGCGCAGCCCAAAGAAAATCAATGCAATCTACACCAAAACATAACTATACATTCTCACACACGAAAGACATTAAACTGTACTAAAGACTTTTTGCTTTCGGAAAATCAACATCAACAAACAAAGCTGTTTACTATTTTTCAAACTATCAATTTAATTATGTTTTATACATATTGTTTAATACTCAGACCAAAACATCTGTATTTAAAAATATTCTATTTTATACTAAATAAAACAAATGAATTTCTACTGAATTAACTCATCAGAAGTTACTTGAACTTCAATAAAAAAAAACAATGCAAATTTTACTTCTCATTTCATTTTATATATATATATATATTACGAAATAAGTAATAAACTAGATTTACTTAACCAATTATAATTGATTTTGTAAAATTTAGATTTATTTCAATTCATACTTTGTATTTTGATATTACCTTTTTTTAAATTTATTTTCTTGGCTTGATTATGTTGAAAACTCAGCATCTGTATAATAAACATTAATTTCTGAGAATTCTATGAGAATAAAATAGTCTCAGTAAATAAGTTGAGAAGTATTTCTTTAGTTCCGTTACGCAACGCGAATGAAAACAATTGTGCAGCGAAATGAATATTCACCGACAACAAAAATTCAATGTGAAACCGATGATGCGAGAAATCTTTAAAATTGTTATGCGAATATGAATGATGAAATGAAGGTGATAATAGCCAGTGTCGTCTTTTGGATTTTGAGACCTCTGGTATAAATGTAGATTGGGACCCACAGTAAATAAAAAAAAGGAATACATTGTGTAAAACTTCAAATTTTCATGGATAATAAAAAATATGAACGGGGGAGTAAATTTTTAAAGAAAAAAAATAGACTCACTAAACACATCCGTTTCGTCCATGATCTCAGCCTGGATGAGCTCCTCGATGACATCCTCGAGGGTAATCAAACCGATGGTCTCGTAAAACGGATCGCCCTCGCCCTCATTGTTCACCCTATTTACGAAAGCCATATGCCCTTTATTACCTAGGAAGCGAAAACTTTAAAATGCTGCCCAGCAAAGAACACAGAAAACACACAGCAAATTTTCATATCATATGACTTCTCAAATATTATAACATCTTAATTATTAACGGCATTTCTCTCAATTATTCTTTGTTTTTAGTACCGCTATGCATTTTATATATATATATGTATGATATGTATGTTTGTATTTTTTTTGTAAATCTCGAACTATTGGGTGTATTGTAGGCATATAAACCTTCTTTGAAATCTTTGAACATGACGTCGAGGGTGACGTCTTCGAAGACGAAATTGCACGGGTTCTGGTAGAATTGGCTCAACGTCTTCAGCGGCGTATTGTCGTCGGGGTCTACGAACGCCAAGTCTTTGATGTACAGGGTCGTCACGATGTTCTTTCTGTCGTTCTCAAACACCGGTATCCGCGAATATCCTGTGCAAACACACACAAAACAAATACGCACAACGTTAGTTGGGTTTCCTTGCACAATAAAATATAAATTAGTGAGAAATAGGTTTGTAAAGTAAATACGGGGAAAGTTTGACTATTTGTTTTGCAAATTCAATTAGAATCCGACCGTCGACTACTGAGAAACTGAAGCTCTATGTGTTTGTGGAATAATATTGTTTTCGCTGCTTTCAAAAGTAAACACAATCATTAAAATCGTACTCCTATAGAACAAGAATATGACGGAATATAAAAGGAGTCACAAAATTATATAAGTCAACAAATCATTGAAATTATTTCAAATTCTTTATTTTCTAATTATTTTTTAAGTTTTTAAAATCCTGTGTTATGAAACTTTAAAAAATGACAATAGAATAGAAGACGTTGGTTTGTTAACTAAGTATTCTACTTAGTTCTAAAATTAATCAACAAATTCTTCTGATAAAAGTTAAATATTGTACACTTTGTGTCTCACCAGATTTCATGATCTCAGAAACTGTCTCGAAGTTGAGGATGGCCTCGTAGTCCAACATAAAGGCATCTTCGATCTTGGTCATAACCTCGGCGACGGCCTTCTTGCGCAACTCCAGAGCGCCGCTGATGATGTTCACCTCGTCCCTATCCAAATCGTTCTCTCCTGTCGTAACCTAAGCAACAATAACAACATAATTAAAAGAAGAACAACAATATAAATAAAACAATAACAACAAGAAGAAATTTTAAAAAGGAAATGAATAAAGCAAGAAATTTAAAGTATGGTATTATGCAGGGAAACAAGGCAATCCGAGCAGTATAGAGTTGAATGCCATTCCCGTTGCAGCATTCCAGCGCATTTCATAATCTACATGCGAAATTGAATAATTCGTGTCCGTTTCCGATTACCGCACGCCGCATGCGAACTGTATCAAAGAATTGTTCGACCGCAGACCAAAAAAAATAAATAAAATAATCGCAAAACAGTAAATAATCGCGATTATTGCATTTCCAAACAATGATACATGTTAATTAATGAATCGGCAATGAAGCTACTACAGTGTACACTGTACATCATTTATTTGAATTACTATTATATTACGCAAGTTTATTGTTAATAATGAATTTCAACTTAACCGTTTTAAACTACAAACGTATTCATTTCAATCAAATTTTTGTTACAAATAATGTAATCATTTATAATCAAACAATTCTTCTTTTTAATTAAACAAAGAAACAATTAATTAAGAGATAATGTTCAATAATTCAAAATGAATCAATTACAAACATTCCAAGTAAATGTTATTTTAATGGGAATTATAAGTTATGTTATATAATTCATTAAATTTGCTTTAAACAATCCATATAAATCTATTGTATAAGTAATAATAAATTCTCATTTCAAATCAGTCGTTTATGTATATGATAATAAACAACCTTACTTATATAATTTAAGCTGAAACATGGATATACATATTTATTTATGCAATAAAAATCAGAACTTTTTTGTTTAGCTATTCTAGAGGCCAGAAATTCCTAAATTCCTTCCAGACCCAACAAATTTCTAGACAACTGAATCAGACAGCTACCTCAACTGAATTAACATCAAGATTCATCTTTTGGCATACCCACCAAATTAAAAGATAATTCCTGGACATTTCTTAGAAAATTATAATAATGCCCCACTAAGCATGTTCAAAAGGAGGGAAATTGCGTGTCCCAGCGCCCCCCAAAGAGTTAAGTTAATATAAATAATGTTTTACTACAAATTTTGAAACAAAATACTTTAATTCTCAACCTTTTTGACAATCGACCCAACATATAACATTGTTGACACTTTGACAGTTGTCACTGTCAACTTATAGTCAACTTCCTGATAAACATATGTTCGTAAACATGAAAATGTAAAGATATTAATTGACAATTAGTTTTTGGTTGTATCAATTATAAAGCAAATGCGCCGAATTTTTAAAGTTTCTTATTGAAATCAATGTCTACATATATTTATTTATTTATTATTATAAAATTTGGATAATTATTTAAACATAATTTTGTACTCTGCATAACTTTGTACTCGGCAAAATCCCGCACAGTAATTGAAACCGTACTAATCGAGGACTTTAAAACCGCATAAAAATAAACAGCACAAAAAGAGACAAACAAAATCTATCATTTATGTACCAAATTTGTTTTTGAAATTTAACTTTCATTAAAACTTTAGCAAAAAAAAATCAATTTGCAATAATTGCAGATAAAAATGCATTTATTATATTACTACGTGTTGCTATTTTTAGTGACCATTGCGTAATCTACAATGGCAAGGTGAGAAACGGTTGGCACAAATTTCCACAGGAATTCCAAACATTTTTGTAAAACTTGTAGTGAACCTCATTTCTGTTTTCCCTCCACACACATATCTAGAATGAAATACGTGAAAAGAGACGACATCGCACGAAATGGGAGAGGAAGATAACGATTTTTATTTTAGGTCAGTAGTGCCTCTTATCACATAGACCGAAAATAAAAAAAACATAACACACAACAATAATATGACTATCTCAATATACATGTGAAGCACACTGTTCTGTTGGCATTAATTTATAGTTCAATTTCCTCACTTTTCTTATATTACAATTTGTATAATTTATTGCATTTTTACTGTGTTCTGTACACAACATTTTCAAGTTTTGTTAAATAAAAATTATATAATAACGCATAGAGCACATTCCGCTTATAATATTAATAAACAGAACATTGATAGAAAATGTAGAGTAAGTTTTGATATGAACGCAATTAATCTGTAGTTGAGTCAGCAATTTTATTTGTGAGCTGCACAACATATTCCAATAACATTTAGTTAAGTGCGCCTGAATTTTGATGCATTCCTTCTTCCTACAACATGTTTATATATAATACAAGTATAAATATTCATCAACTTGTAAGGCAGAGCAGGAATTCTCAATTAAGGCGCAAACGTCTGGAGATTCGAGTGAAGTGGTATTCGCATCGTCTCTGGGGGGAATACAACACATCAACCGTATTTCACCAGACTCTACGTCGTCGTCACCTTTTCTAAGACGCCCGTTTTCATTAGTAATGTTATTTGAAATACATCCGAATGCGCATCAATTGTATTCAAAGTTTGTTTTGCAAAAGACGATTTACTCATAAGTACATATATTACAATAGGTACAGTTCATCATTATTTAAATGAATCACTGAATTACGGACACTTATTAGTCATAAATATCAATTTGAAATAGAATTGGAAAATCTGTTTGGAAACCTTGGAATAGAAGACTTTGTATGTAACAGGATAAAACCAATAAATATCGACGAAGTAAGCCAAGGAAGTCTTGGCTATTCCCTTGGGCGTCGCATTCACTGTTGTAATTAACTGAGATCAATTAGGTTTTCCCATATCCAATAATAGTTAATTTATCTTTTCAACATCCTAAATCGACAACAAAACAAAATACAAGTATGGTAATAATGATGTTTTTACATCTATAATAATTCTTAAATGTTAAAATCATATAAAAATACTTTTACAATAATACTACAAAAAAGTTGATGTTTGTATTTGATTTACTAGCAGATTTTAAGCTATTTTCGTTAGGTGAAATTGTAGCCTCCATTTGTACTTTTCACTAAAGTTGGTTAATAAATTTCTTATTAATACAATTGTATACCAAAAAGTTTCTTCAAATATTTCTATGTTCAAATTCAATTAATTTCAAGGCTTTCCAGAAATTTTCGAATTATTAACTTTCTTGAAACAGTTTCTATAACATCTTTAATAGAAACAAAAAAAAAAACATATTTTAACTTAATCTAACTAGAAACGGGCATATTTTTTTTATCAAACAATCTTCTTATTAATTGCTGTTTCTAAAATTGTCTACATTGTAAGTTCTAGTTTCATTAGTTTATTTAAGAAAAATAAGACAAATGTTGTTTCTACATTATTTGCTATTTATAAATACTCATAAATTAAGAAGTTTTGGCATGTTTATGTCTACTTAAGTAAACTTTAACCATGTTTTACAAAATATCAATTTATTACATAATTATTCCATTTCTTTTTATATTTTTAAGCCTTATTGAATAATTATTTTAATAAGATAATGCAATATACAAAATAACAGTTTTAGTTGAAATTGATTGAAACTGTAATTTATATACTGGAGTCAAAACAAATGCAGTAATTGACCACTTCTCTATTAAATCATCACGACGTAACGCACTACAGAGTATTGTAATGAAGTAATTTGTTTTTCCATTCCAGAAACGCTTGCAAACATGTTTACACCGAAGGGCGTGCGTCTCCATTCCAATTCTTTTTTAATAGGTCAAACAAAGACAAATAACCACACACGGTTTCATCCATAGCTGCAAAACAGATGATCTTAGATGATTTCATTATTAAAATCGGACAGCTAGAATTGTGTAAGGTCGAACAATAAAATCGCAGTTTGCCGAGCAATAACAAAATGCACAACGTATGCAATAAAACAATCCTTCTCTCGCTCTCTTCACATACATTCGACCATACGGAAAACGATTCATAAACTCGTGATCTTTGCATGTACAAAATAATGTAATATAGTGGACGAGCAAAATGAATTGTTAGAAAAATGACTGGCTTAACGAACGAAGTTTGATTGCGCGCCTGCTACATCATTTTTAAAACTTGTGTACACATATTAGTGTAATTATAAATATGCTTTACTATACAAGTATTTCACTATACGATTAAAAATCCGAAAATTTTGGAACGAATTAAACTCGATAAGCGAGGTTCCACTGAATATAACAATCTCAAGAATGCGCGAAAGAATTGATTGTTTCTGCCTCTCTACTCAAGCCACACGCAATAACAGCCAGCAACACACATTTCCTTCCGTCTCATAAGAGTGTTGCGTAAGCGCCAGGTTTTGGAAAGCGAGCAAATAGCCGGAATCGAAAGCGTTGTGTAGTGTTAGTAGTAGAGTCTTCGACGCCAAATAACATCGAATATGGTATTATTATTGGTTGGGATTAAATGATAACAATTGAACCATAAGCAAATAGAGGCAGAGCGGTAATTAAATGAAAATCATGTGCCCAATTTCCTATACTTTCGCTGTTATACTCAGTTTATTCAATTATTATTTTTATTATTGATGTTTATTTGGGCCAATTGCTTTTAATTGCTTTTCAAAAATAGTGAAACATGTGCGCGTGTTTGGGAAGTGCGAGGCTCTGGGAACCGTCCAAGATCGAAACCGAACGGGCAAGAAGGAAGGAAAAAAGACGCCATCGATTTATTCCGCGCGGAATCTCACTCCTCCTTCTCACTTTGACCCATATTGAAAACCCAACAAAATGGTGTCACATTCTTTGGCCCACTTTGCGATATTTAACAATCCACAAGAAACGCAGAAACACAACCAAAAAGCACACATTCCTCTTCATATTCTTATTATTTTTTTTTATTATTTAGACCTTAATTGAATTGCCTCTCTGCGATTATATCATCGCGTCCTCGAATGGAGCAAACAATCAATTTGCGTTTGGATTTCGTACAACGCGGTCTAAAATTAAACGGGAATATTAAAAATCGTGATGCATAACATACACAACCTTCCTCCACATATATATATTTTTTATACTTTGTCTAAATATTTATCGGAAATCGGAATTGATTGATGCTAAACTTGCTGCGAAATACACAAACAAAAGAATCATTTTTGTTTGCCTCGCAAAACAGATGGTTTTCGCGTTTATTTGCACATGGCAACAACATATATGCATACGAGGAACGAACGATTAGATCTTTCCATTAACGCTTAGCGTGCTTTGAAAATTTTAACGGCAGATTTAACGATAACCTTAACGCACGCAATTGGATAATAAAAAAATTAAATTTATAATTGCAAAAATAACAACAGTATTCTTAAGACTTAAGTAAGTTCTGCACTATTAGTATTTCCTATACTTATTCGTTAAAAATAAATACCAGAAAATATAATTCCGAAAACATTTACTACTTGACAAGTATCTTAGTACTTATTTCTCGCAAACTACTGGCATTAACTGTCATTAATTAAAACTTGTCAATTACTTGGCAAGTAATGCATCTTGTAAACGAGTTGAACATACAAAATGCAATTATCTTTAATGGTACAAATCTGACGCGAAACTTGATAATAACTTTTTTAGTTATTTGACAAGTACTTCTACATGACGAGCTTTTAACTGAAATGTTGTTAATGACTTAACATCACGTATTGTGTAGACGGATTTATAGTCGCAAGAATGATACGAACAATTTTCCATATAAATCTGTTGGAATAAAGAAATGTCGCGCACTCGAGAGTTTATCTATCAAAAAGACAGTGATGTGTGGCTGTAAATTACGAGTAATTTATGGAAATAAAGTAAACGCACTTTGTATAAGTGACACACAAATATTAAGAAAATTTTATGAAAATAACGAATTTACAAGAGAGAAATAACTTCCATGTTATTTAATTTGACAAGATGTACTATAAGTTTTTATAGAAACGTTTGATATAAAATAAACTTATTTATATAAATATCGTGTTTATTGCATGTCGAATTAAGAATGCAATTAATGGTATATGGAAAATTGTGTAATAATTGAAAAATGAAAATGTCAACTGTATATTTATAAAATAGTTTCTATATTTTTTTTAAATCTATATAAAAGTCTCAACTTGAACATAATGTGGTAAATAAGTATATTCTAAGAGATTTCGCAATCAAAGAATTTCTGTACGAAACTTCAGCACGAAATTTTAAAATTTTTACTTTCTCCATTTAAAAATATTTCAATGTAGTGTAGAATTCGCATTAATTGGAATTCATGAAGTATTTCATTGTCGCATAGTTCTTTGAGAAATAATTTGTAAATAAGTTGTTTGCATTTCTAGAGATACATACAGATTGCTGAAAACAAAGTTTCGAGGTGAATACTAAGATCATATATGTGGCACCTCTTTATTATTTTAAATTACTGTCATAAAACCGCAATGAGTCACAAAATTCCATATAGTTTAGGTATTTTTAGATTTTACGATGAAAAACATTAATATTTGCAGGTAACAAATGTTTTTGATGGTTTTATGTTAGTTAGTATTCAATGGTTGTATACATTTCTAATTATAAAATGAGTAATATTCTATATCAGTGTTTCTCAACCTTTTAACCTAATATGTTTGATTATAGTTGTACTGCAATCGTTGACAGTTTTTCAATTCTATCTTTGATAGGATGACAGCTACGTCAACTGACATACCAACCAAATTAAAGGATAATTCCATGGTCAATAGGTGGGACAATGCTTGTCCCACCGCCATTCAAAGACCAATTTTCGGTTGTGACCCACAGGTTTAGGAACGTTTTTCTATATGATTCCAGAAATATTTTTACAAATAATTTTAGGTATTTACAACTAGTTTATATTTATTAAGATGAACAACAATACAGTGTGAATCTTGCAATAACTGCATAAGAATAATAGATCAAATTTGAGACGTATTGAATAAACCGTTATCGGAAAGTAATCTTGGAGTGATCTTATAATAAACTGTATATTCATCTTACGGGCACTTTCAATAAACAATTGCAAAACGGAACGTCTGCGAGGATGTAAAAACTTCGACGCCAGCCAAAAATACTGCTTTTATGATTCATGTGGTGCCGACGAAAACAAAATTCGCAGCAACCACGGCCAATGGGATACGAAAACTAATTATTGCCTTAGAAAATTTGTTTTTCTTGTGGGTTACTACAATCCATTACTTCTGCGACGCCTGTGAACTGATTAAGGATGATGGCGCTCACGGAAGGACACGGCCCCTGGGATTCTCGCATGGAATACCTATCGATCTGTCTGCCTCCGTTGAAGTGCTCTCTCTCTCCCTCTGCACGCAGAGGTCGAGATGGCGAAGGTCAACGGGGAAGCAAAATCCGTGATCAATATACATAAACTCCTTTTTCCCCTCTCATGCTAATTGCGAAAACGAATGAATGGGACTGACACGAAGCACGGCCAGACAGACAGCACTTCTGGCAGCCGATCAAAAATATTGATCTAATTTTAGAGAATACCCCGCATTTTGGGTTACGACTTCCTTCTACCTCCAAACCGAGACCCGATGGATGGATGAATACATAAACCGCATTTCGCGCATTGTTCCGAAACATCTGAATTCTAAATGCATCATCGTCCGTTGTTTTCACCTTTTCTTTATGTTTATTTTCGTTTCACGTCCCGTCTAGACGAGATTCAAATCGTCGTTCTTATGGATTTATTTGAGGTTTACTAATGGTTTTCCTATATCCATCAAAATTTTCAATATCGAATCGCTTTCATTCATGTCCATTCTACATTATTCTAAGAATAGTCTCAAAACATTCATCACCTCTCAAAGATCTATACATGAATTGACATACTTCAAAGTGAACGAATTAGGATTACTTAATAGATAACGCACTAGATTTAGAAACCAATCATTTACAATTTATTAAAATGACTAAACATTTACTCATAATAAAATAATTAATTTATTATTTAGCAATAAATTAATTATGTTATTATGATATACAAGATTAGATTGGAAAGTTTCTAGGTCTATTCTATTTTATTCCAAGAAAATGGCTAAGATTAGTCTCAAGCATTTATCACCTCACGAACAGTTAAATATTGACAGGCTTCAAAAACAATAGAATTAGAATGAATTACTTGACACATTCACACTAGATTTTGAAACCAATAGTTTCTTACTGCATAAAGTTAATGAAAAAATACATTTAATAAACAGAATAGAAGAAAGTTTCTAGAACAAAAAAAATGGAAAAAAAAATCAATTTCTGTTTAATTTTGGAAAATTAATGCATTAAAACATAAATTACTAAAAACTTATAAAATTGTATTCATCTCCTTCTTTATGTTGTATATGCGATGTTAACATCATATGAAACAATTTGTAATGGTTAAAACCATTACAAATTCGCAGAAGCACCAGATTCGTCTTAATCATAAGCAGCAATAATTCAGAAATCGTTAGAAAAGTCCATGAAATTAATATGAACACATATAACCATTGATAATTGTATTTTACTTGGCAATGGTGCCAAAATCAAACATCTAAATAAATTAAAAATTACCAATTTTCAGAAATGTTTTGATAGGTTTAATTCTTTGTTTTCGTCGTAATATCCGGATGAAAAAGCAAGAAAGAACTTCGAGATTCTGATTAATTGCTTGGAAAATTATGTATAGTTATTTGATCGATGGGAAGATAAAAACGAAGCCAAAAATGAATCATTTGGCAAAGAAATTGTTCCATTAGAATTATGCATTATAGCACAAATTGGCAATTGCCATGAAAAATAGAATTAATCAATATTCAAAATAATTGAAAACAATGATAATTCACTAGATTTTGGCATTTCCTGTTCCAAAAACTGACAAAATTGTTTGAAAAGATTGAAATCAGCGCAGCTGCAAATAGATTATTTTAGAGTTTGTAAAATACTCATCGTTCACTCAAGAAAACAAATGTTAATGATTACGGCACTATTTCTGCCACCTTTTTGGTCAGAAATTCGAACTCATCGAATCTTTGTTCAAAGATTATAATTTTCAAAATATATTTTTGATTCACACATGAATCATAATTTTTATCATTTTCATTCATTTTAGAAATCAATCTATGATATAATAATTTGATTATTTCTTAATAAAAATGTGGTAAGATTTTAATTAATTGCTTCTATTACTCACATCACCTAAAGATTGCATAACTTTAATTACAAATTACCAACAGTTTGCTATTTTTTTCAACATAATATATCAATAAATAATGATTATATATATTTTCCAACAAAAAACAAACTAAAACTATTTGTAATCTGTGTAATCATTCGAATATACTATTTACTTTTACAACTTTCGTGCAACATTGACTGTTAAAGGCGGCGATTTCTTTTTCGGAACTTATCAGTTCGGCCACTTGACGATCGTCGATAGATAAATATCCTTTCTAAATAATCATCTCTTTATCAATTGACGTAGTCTGTACGCGTATGTAAATACAAACTCCTTTCACCTGAAACGCGGATATTATTAGAACGTTCAAGCATATTTTGCGTGGGCGAGTAAAAATAAAACAATCTTCGAATGACATCGTTGTTTGTTCAAAAAAAAATAAAGAAAACGATGCATACACACGCATCTTATCTCTTATCTCGAAGGTCTTTCCGCTCGGGAATGCGAACAATTCCTTCGCTACAGCTCAATTTCATTACGAGAACCGCAACCAACAACAGGATGCACAGTCAACTTAATCTTTTCAACAAAATTATTCAGCCAGTTGGATTTATATACAGTCGATTCGGGGACACATCTAGTACGTTTTGTCCCGATTGAGCAGCTGGCCCAATTAACCGAAGTTCCACAAACAATTACAGGATTAGTGTTTTTTAATATTTTATTGAATAAATTGCATAAAACAAGTCACAAATCTATACGTATCTACTACATAATAGGAAATAATATACATTCTGGAAAAATAAATATGTATCAGGCGTCCGTCCATGGATGCGGCTCAAGCACAGCATTCATGCGCATACACAATATTTCCTTAGTTTTGTTTCTGTTCTTTAGGATTTGTCCCTAATAAGCGGAATCGACTGTATTTATAAACATGAATAATTGATTGAATATTGTCCCGAAAAAGCGAAAATTTGTGTTATTTCCTTAATTTCTTTCCGTTCTTTAGGATCTGTGCCTAACAAGCGGCTGTCCCGATAAACCAGTGTCCCAATTAAGCGGAATCGACTGTATTTATAAACAAACATGAATAATTGATAAGTGAATCATAGTAAATTCAATTCAAATTATTACAAACTTTCATTGTTATTGATCTGATTTGCACAAAGAATATCCGCGGATTACGAAAATGTCGAGTTTGTGTAATGTTTATTTTTATAATAAAGGGCGTAAATAATTGCATCATGAAACTAGGTCCGACCATGACCGTTGTTATAATCCTGCCGGAGCGCAATAAGGTCACCCTTTTTATTGCATCCTCGATGGGAATATAAATTTCAGCGCGATTTACGTGCGAACCATTCGCTATAAAAAGCGGTGGCATTAAAACTGAAACAATCATGCAGGCAAACCCAGTTTTGATTAAAGTTTGAAATGAAAATCGTAAAATATTTTTTTATTGTTATTATTGCAGCTCAGTTTTCAGTAAAAGAAAGCAGTATTTTTATTTTTTTGCAAGGAGCAGTGGACGACTTCGAGAAACCACCGCGCATCCTTGAACTTAACTCCATTATTACGAAACTTCGCAATTATGTAAAGCGCCATTAACGGAACAAAAAAAGAAAACAAAAGCGGGAAATGCAGCGAGGAACTAGAAAACGCTTTCAATGCAAACGCAATGTTCTTTTTTATTTCAATACGCCATTTCTTCGCCGCAGTGCATAATTACTTAGTGCTGAATGTTGTTTTTTTTCTTCTTCGTTCGAATGTTTCATTACAAATAAACATTTGAATTCAGAGTTATTATTATTTTGTTTCAGATTTTGTGTTTATTATTCTATTTCAGTTTAATATTTTATCTATTTCCATTAAATCACTGCAATATTCATCTCTGATTCACAAATCCACCGCAATCATTTTTATTTATTTCATGTGAATTATTTTGGATATGAATTGTAGACCAACGCGGTTAAAACTAAACAAACCAAAATATGTACTTTTCAGTTTTATTTCGGATCCAGGTCGAACTATTTATTTGATTTAATTGCGTTACACAAATTAGCATTTACAACTTTAGTTAACTCATTTCACTATTACATTTTCTTCACAATTCTATAATTGCATTAACTTCAATTAGAACATTCCACAATAAAAAATATAATTAATTATAGTTAATTGCGTAATTTTCAAGGTAATCACAAACAAAAACTATTGAATGTATACTTAGTAAGAACTGTATACATTCAGTCTTCAACTACCATATTTAGATTACTAAGTCATACATTTTCTTTACAATTATGTTTAATTAATGTTTATATAGCTTTCATTGGAAACTACAATTAGAATTAATTTACCATTGTTTTAACTTTAATCATAACTATAAATAATACTTAATTAGATTAACTCTCAATTAAATGTATGTTCAGTCATCAAAAACACATATTTCATGAAGACCATCAATTTTTTTTAAATAGAATTTTTGTTAATAATCACATTCAATTAAGTTTGCAACAATGCTATTGGTTATCTGCGATTCTCTGTATGAAGACAATTTAGTCCTATTATTTAAACATTAATTAGCACAATTCGTTTCATAAATTGCGTAAGTGCTGTTCAAGGAGAGACCATTAAATAATTTAGAAAATACTTTGCAAATATTTGATATGCTGTAGATCAGCTTTGATCCAATGATACTATAGATCAGCGTTTTTTAAATGTATTAATTGACTATTTCCTGTGAGAAATCTCCATTGTTTTAACAATAATTAACACATTTTTAAAATTTCAAATATTTGATCAATAAAAACTCAACATACTGCGTAAATATATTAATTAACGATTTGCTTTCATCGATTATCGTTTTAACTTTAATTAACACATTCAGTTTCCCAAATTGCCAATATTTGATCTAAGATACTTTGGAAATATATAGATTTTGGTTTAAGAAGAAATTTACTTAACTCTTTTTTACTTATTATATTTTTCTAGAAAATGTATAGAAAAGAATCCATTTAATTTTGTTGATAACTCAAAGGATGAACTGATTCAACATTAGATGATGAAGACAAGACAATGTTGATTTAGTTGACTGATTTAGTTGTTATGCCTAAAACTTTAATTTCTGGCCCCTTAGAGTTAATGATTAAAATGATTTTGTATAAAATAAATACACTCATCAAAATCAAAAGTTTGGTATTTCCAATACTAAAATTGGGTCACGTTTTCAAAGTTGAGAAACACTGATTCGAACGAATGATAATTTTATCGATCGCAATAAAATGCTATTAAAGCAAAAGACAAATAAAGAAATGCGTTATTTCCATTGGGAATATAAATATTTAGGCGGTCGTGTGTCGTCGTGCATAGGCGATAGGCGCGCATTTTATGTGCATGATGATAAATATACATATATAAAAAAAGGAAGTGAACTAGCGGAGAAGAGTAACGACGTGGGGGGCAACGGGCAAAAATAAACTCACCTTTACGAGTTCCTTGAGGCGTTCCCTGGTGTAAACGCTGCCGATTTCCTCGCCGAGCAGAACGTCCAGGATCTTGGAAATGGGATAAGAAAGTGGAAAGGTCACGGCCATCACCAGCTTGGTGATGACGATGGTCTTGGCGCCGATGGCCAGGCCGTGTCTCGAACAGATCGCCTGCGGCGTGATCTCGCCGAACATGACGATGGCCAGTGTCGAACTGATGACGGCAATAACGCCCGAAGTCAGATCGTCCAGGAGGATGGTGAACGTCGAGTTCACTAGCACGTTACCGAGGAGGATGCTGCAGAGTAGATAGTTGCCGTGATTGCGAACGGGCTGGATCTTCTTCGCGTACTGCTGCTCCTTGTTTGTGCCGGTGTTGCACAGGATCTTCAACTCTGTCCGATCGAGGGACATGAGACCCAAGTTCAGACCCGAGAATAGGGCCGAAAAGCACAAGCACACACAGATGATCGTGATGGCGGCCCAGATGGGTACCATCTTCTCGAAACTTTTCACACGTATCCATGGCTCACTGCCCTGATGCACAAACGGTCTGCTATCCGTCACTCTCTCCACCAACTTCGCGGTTCCTTCCCGCACACAAATGTAGAATGGACCGTCCTGCTCCGCAGGCGGGAGCCGCATCACCACCTGCACCGAGTCCTGCTGAAGAGACCCGTTCACTATCTGCAAGGAACATTGTTATTATGTAACAGCCAATAACTGTATATCGGGATTAACTTACTTCGAATACTCCGGTGGCCGGGATCTGACAGGAATCACCGTAGTTTCCCTTGTACTGTGTAAATGTGATCAAGGTGTGCTCGGAAAAACCACGGCCGAACAGTCGCAGCGTGTACGTACTTCCAGCCAGCAGGTAAGGCACACCATATTCGTCGAGATGCGGCTCCTTCGGTGCAACGTCAACTCTCACACCGTGGACCTTCACCTTACTCAGCAAATTCTCCATTTGTTCTACATCTCTAGAACTAAAAACAAGCATTTCATATTAGTACCAATTAGTTAACATTATAATTATACAAGTCTATTTTCTCTTTCAGAAGTCTGTTTTGTACGAATATGCAAGTTGAAGATTAAGAAGAAATAACACAAATCATTGGTGATGTCATATTAACGAGCTTAATTTATTTATATCTCAGAATAAAGTATGAATAATGTATTTACGATTTGTATCACTTACACTTATTTGTGTACAATCTTTAACAACTTCATTTGAGTATAATTTATGAGATATCAAATATACTAATAAAGTTGAACAGTAAAATTGTTTTCTTTAATTGACAATAACTGAATCTAAATCAGATGTTGCAAGGATAAACTATACCATATATCAGTTCAAAGTAATAAACCTATATAAATAATAACTTTAAAATAACATATCTTAAAAAAAAGTTCTAAAGTTCTTGAACAATAAGATATAAAAGGTATAATGAGGAATTCAGTCAAGTAAACGCTTTTATCCTATTCATTTCATTTTTATTAACTTTTGAAATTCGCTTATACAACATATAAATTATAATTATTATTACAAATCAAAAGTAGCTTTCAAATATTATATAACTTATTTTGGAAGGAATCTCGTAAAAGTAAACACATTTTAGGTTTTACTTTAATTATCATAATCAATTATATAAATTATAATCCATAACGTTAAGATGTTATACTTCTATAGAAATATAAAGAAGTAAATTGAATTATTGAAATTTCTTAATTTAATTCGAATAACATGAGTGAAAACACAGGTTTAATCAACATTTGCAGATTGCGTTTGTCAATTGGAACATAGAAAAACTAAAAATAGATTGAAACCGAAAGGAGTGCAGTTGAAAGGTCCGCACATCACATCACACAGAGTCTGAATTGAATTAATAAACGCTTTCCATTTACCATTCACGCAGAACGCTGACCGACGACAAGAGTCGGCCGCAAACTGATTCATCCGATTTGCATACGAACGCAATTGCGTTCGATCCTAATCGAATCCAATAAAACGCACCTGTTGAACCCGTCTAATTAACATTCCGGACTGGTGGAAGGATTAAGGCGACAGAGATTCGCAACACGGTCCGTGTTGCAAACCGCGTATGGACCACAGCCAAATGCAGATCAAAAGTATCGCACGTATTTTTAGTAAATCCAATTTCGAAACGGCTATAATAATATGCAACTGCGATTTATAATTGCAAACAAGCGTCTGCAACGAATTTATATCATTCTATGATGATGATGATGAAGACATACTGCATCATAATCACAAGAAACCGAACATCAATTTATTTAAAACTGTTTCCGATCATCGTCATCATCATCTTCAGATCATGTTCATTAATAACCTGTATCATAATCAGAAGATATATTCCATCATCATTTAATGTATTTAAGTCTTCTGCAACTGATTTAGCATCATCCTATAATGATGATGTTGACATACTACGTCATAATCACAACATCAATTAATTTAAGACGTCTGCACCGGATTTTGATCATCATCATGTTCAGATGATGATAATTTCAACCTGCATCATAATCACATCAACAATTAAAGTTTTTAAGCCGTCTGCAACGGATTTAACATCAACCTATAATGATGATGTTGACATACTACGTCATAATCACAACAGCAATTAATTTAAGACGTCTGTAACGGATTTTGATCATCATCTTCAGATGATGACAATCTGCATTATAATCACAAGATATATCATATCATCAATTAATCGATCATCATTTACAGATAATAATCACAAAATGTATTATCAATTAATAAATTAATTGATTTAAGTCACCTACAACAAATGATTATGATAATTAGTTAAAAATCATAAGAAATATATCATCATCATATCATATTGAAGATTTGTCTTAAAATTACAAGAACTATCCCATCATAAAGTTGTCAGCAAACGCCTTTGGATCATCCAGTGATGATGACGAGTCGACCTGCGTCATAATCACAAGAAATATCCCATCGTCGATTAATAAATTAATGTAATTAAGTAGCCTTGAGATGGGCCGAATTAAATTATTAAAAATAAACAAGATAATTCGAGCTTTTCTGCGTTATTTTTTTGTATATTATTATTATTGCTATTCTCTCTTTGTTCTAGCAGGAAATAATAGGCGATGCACGCGCTCTTGTGGATGGGAATTCTTTTCGGTGATTCACGTCGGCGTTTCGCAACAAATACAAGCTAGAAACTTCTATAATTAGGGATTATGCATTCACGAAAAGACCGGTTTCCTTGCGAAAAGTTACCGCAGATCTATATATGCGAAAGGAAATTGCAACAGTTAATAATACAAATAATTAGAGAAAATGAGTTTGGAGTAACGCATGGAGAATGGAGTTGCGACGAGGTGAGCGACCTTTCCAGCTCATTAAAAAATCACGTTATATATTGATCAAAGCTTTTCTCCGAGGAAAAAAAGAAATAAAAAGAAAAAGGCGCATGCATTATTCAGCGGTTTCTCGCTAGACGATAGATAAACACGGCTAATTGCGTGCATTAAAACGCGCTAATTAATATTGGGAGCGAATTATACCGAGCCCATAATTCTCATATTTATCCGGATTAATGCTAATCCTCCGGCTAATCCAATTCATTTAGTGTCGAACAAAGTAAGCGCGTCCAAACTTTATCACGTAATTTCCAACAATTATTGCTGTGCAAATACTCTATTATTATACACTTTATATGCATATACGTTTATCGCAAGTTTACAATTTTCACAAATCCTACACACGCAGCTTTCTAGTGACAAAACGGAACGTAATTCCGCCATTATATACGTTTTAATTCATTCACGGTGAAGCAATCCATTCAATTTCGGTTTGTTATTTTCCTTTTGTTTTGTTTGTTGACGTTCGCATATGATTCATTAATTTTGTATCATGTGGATTGTATATCCGATACAAGACTAGCCAAACAAAACATAAAATTTACATAAGTCCGCGTTCGGTGTTTCTCTAGAAAGTTTTCAAACTCGTTACATCATCGCCAAACCAATTACGAATGCGACGACAAAACCGATTTCGAGTGTTCTCAAAACATATACGTGAATTGCATGTTTTTTTTTAAACACATTTGATCAAAAAAATAATCCTAACTCCTGGTTTAGCATTAATTCAGACTTAAACTCTGAGCCACCCTGCACACAGAGTTAAATGGGCTATAATCCCGTGGCGCTTTCCTTTTGGGGCGGCATTGTTGCTTCCTCTCCCGTTTTCTTATGAAGAAGGGCGCATTATTATTAGTATCCCACGAGCGCAATTTCTGTAATTTCTTTTATATTGCAATTTAAGCTGTTTGTACACGAATCTCTTGATTCCAGATAAAACAAAAATCCAATAAATAACAATTAAATTATTGTAGTTTTTAAGGTAAAATCTGGAAAATGACTAGAATGACAGAAGACTACACCTGTCCCCCGATTTACACGGTAGATAGATTCCGGAGAAAAACGTGTAAATCAAAATTGTAACTTTTTAATGTAAAACCGTGTAAATCGAAAAACGTGCAAAATCGCATAGGATATTTTCAACAATTATTTTTATTTTTTTTAAAACCGTGTAAAAGCGAAAACGCGTAAAGAAAGTACCGTGTAAAACGATTTATTTTTTAAATAGTGTAAAAAAGGAAATGTGTAACGAAAGTACCGTATAACACTCGTTTTACACATATAGGTTTACTTATCATTGCTTCCTCAAAATTTTAAAGATTTAAAACGGCGAAAGGTTATTGCAAATTGAAGATACATCTGATTTATGGTTCCGACTGTAAATATTTCATACTAGTTTTTGGATTGTGTCCAACGCTAGTTTTGGAGTGAGTCCAAGTTTTGGAATGATATTCCAGTGATATGGAAATCCAAGGCTTTGCACAATATTTCTGACTTATTACACTAAACTAAACTGTTCATTTTCTTTCTGTTTGTTTGATTTGTAAATCATACCATATTTACCTGTAATTAATCTTTTATTGAAAGAAGTTAGAACTAACTGTACAAAATTAGTTACTTCTATATCGAATTATATGATTCATGACTTATTTATATTACTAACATATTGTCAACGTAAATTGTACATATTACGGACAACATTTGTATTTTCGTATGACGTACAGTTAATTGCTTTTATTGCAATTCTGTGAATGAAATTCTGTAATGTGGGAATTTCTATAATGTAATTTCTGCTAAAAAAAAATGAAAATTTGCACACCGATTTCGTTTCATACGTCATAGCACAACTATACTTTCATTTCGACCATTTACTAAATAGTACAAATAATAATTTATCACATCTTTTGTACTGAAAATTACAAGAATTCTTAAATTTTCAATACAATTTGCATTTTTTTATTGTCATTTAATCAAAACGTCACCTATTAATAATTTTGCGCCTATAAATTTATTGTATAAAAATAAAATTTTCAAGTAATTGACCAAAATATTCAAGTAATTGAATTTTCATAAGTAAATTTACTATTAAAAAAATAATACTAATTATTGACTATTACCATTTTTGTCAAGATTTTTAGAAAGTTACTTTACAAACTGGTTTATATTACCACGTGGTTGAAAATATTGCGTGTTGTGTATTTCTAAACAATTGAAATGATTCAAATTAATGTACATAATTAACTTTTATTATTGAAATTGAATTACGAACAAAATAATAAAACATAATTTCTACAATATGTTTCACTTTCTATTAAAAATGCGATTCTATTAGATTGAAACTTCTTTTAAAGTCGTAATATGAGGTCAAAATATTGTCATAATAAAGGAGGTGTCCCAATATTAACACAAGATTTGAATTAAATAGAAAACACAGTTTTTAGTCTTCAGATTGTGATTTGGTGATTGTGATAAAAACTGTGTTTTCTATTTAATTCAAATCTTGCGTTAATTTTGGGACACCCTTTATAATAATTACTATTTATATTAATTTCTTGTTGTATATAGTTCATAGATTTTTTAAAAGTAAATTGTAGAATCGTTTTAAGTTTCTTCAAGCATGTATATTGTGTAGTGAGTCCACAATTTCCATTCTACCATTTAGTTTTAGTTTAATAGATAGGCAAACATTAATTAACCAATAGAAGTCGTATTTATTAGGTCTTTTTAAAAGATACAACTAATTTGATTAATTAGAAGATATCCGCTTTTTAAATGGGTCATAGTAAAATTGAATGTAAGCTACTTGATTAAAACAGATGATGACCATTCACGAAAGGAGAAGCCTCGCGATTTAAACCGGCGCACAGCGTAACGCGAAGTGTGCTATTGTTTATAAACATCAACCGGTGTGCTTAGTTACGTTAGGACGCGTCGTTCTTGAAGGCGAAAGTATATTTTCCATGAATGCGGTCTACGGAAGGGCACAGTTTTCACTTTTACTGAGAGACCAGAAGTTTATCGATTGATAGAAAAGATGTAAGTAAACTCACTGCTTTTGCACTGGGCCTAGGTCAGTGCTGTTCAGGAGGATGGCCACTGTGGTTCCCTGATGGTACCATCCCGCCGGGCTGATGATCTCGTCATCGTTCACAGCCGATCGAGGTAAACAGAAGTACACTTCGCCTTCAACACTAAGAGGTATTACCATCGCGAACCTCGCGGAATTGTGTTCGACCACAATCTCCGTGAGGTTGGTCTGGATCAGACGGTCCTTGCTCACGGCGCACTCCGAGCCCTTGAGCTCCTTCGCATCCGTCACGAGGATATTGTTGCCGATGCCCTGATAGAGACCTCTTCCTGCCACCTCGAACCACACTTTCCTCGAGCCTTCGAGGTTGTCTTCTTCGGCCGCGCCAGTTCTGATGAGGCGGAGGGAATCGAAGACGGCCTGGTCGTGGGCATGGACTGTTCTTGCGCTTTGCAGCAGTACCGTCGCGATGGATGCGAGTGCCAGCACGAATCTTACCTTCTGACGAGGCGAACGACTCGCCATGTTATATCAAACTGCGAACGAGAGTAAACAGCGCTCCGTTTTATAACCATAATCAAATGTCAGACGGATGACAGGACTGCACGCGATTACGCACGAGTACAGCCCGCCAATACGAAACAGTTATTTGCCGACAGCATTACCAACCTATTCAGCAATCACCACCTTTCAAACTATAACCATGTTCAACTTTTCATCACTAAAGTACATCCTCTGCATCCACCTTCGTCAATCACTTCTTAAAGTTCTAAAGGCCCCATAATAAAGTTGTACAACTTTCGATGAAGTACATCAATTCAATTGGTATATCAACTAATCAACCGTTAATTTAAAATTTATAATAAACAATTACTTAATTATACTTCGTTAGTATCTGTATATACTAGCAGCTTCTCCTATTGACTAACCATTAACTCAAATAAAACAATGAAATTTATTAAATTAAAAAAAATGCAATATTTAATTCAACATATATGCAACCACAATTACATATAATCGATAATATGAAAGATTCAAGAAGAAAAGCAATGAGAAAGAAATGATTATTTACAGATGTTAACAACCCTTCTTAGGCACTTTAAAAAAATATGCCAAATTTTTGTCCCTTAAGATTTTTACAACCTTTACAAGGAATTTTCGTGACACAGGCAAAAAAGGATCAACAAAATCTGTTAATCTCTTAGTTATATACACTTAGTATAGACACTTTGAGTCAATAAAACTTTTACTACTTTTTTAAATACTGATAATCATATGAAAATAAACACACTTTGTTGTTTACATTTATAAAAATATCATCTACACCCTAAAAGTATCCTATAAGTAATGTATTTAAACAGGTAATTTCAATCCGAAATATGCTAAAATGTGAATTAGAAAGTAACTTGCATTAGTACTTGTGAAGCTATAATTGTCCGCATGTTCCATGAATATAAAACAATACTTGTTTAATTACTTTACAAGTATTTCATAGAAATTAATACGCGTAGTACGTTACATTTATATTTGTTGACGCAAATTATTTCAATAGTGCTCGATAAGCATCAAGTAATTCATTACTGTTAAAATATATTGAGCAAGCTTAGTTTATCAATTAATTATTAAACATTCAATAAGAAATCAAATTTACGAGTTACCAATTGCATCAGATCTTTCACATACTTGTTAGCAGAAGAAAGCGAATTTTGGATTTAACAGTAAAATGTCAGAAAAATAATATTATTACATTGTGCGTTCATTAAGAATGTAATTATATAAATATTTTCATTTGGAAATGTATAATAATCTACATACATAGTTTATAGTCAAATTTCGTTAAAAGATTCAAATAGCAGTTGCACATAAAAACATGTAAATATTTTCACAAAAACTATATATAAGAATGTTATTTAAATTAAATGAAACTATTCTAATTAAAGCAAAAACTTGTATGTAAATTACTAAGATTGCTTTCCTCTTGGCTATACATTCTAAATAGTTAAAGATGTAACAAAATGATTAAATATATACTTTCATATTGGACAAAAGAGAGAAGAAATTGTGAAACATCTGTAATTTAATAACTAAATATTTAGAGTTGTATGAATATCAGGAATCAGTCGTTAGTTACAATGTATTCATAAATACATTAATTTTAGTATAATTAAGTAATATTTCTGTATATTTCTTGAAATTATGTGAAAATTTAAAAAATAATTATATCTAGTATAAAAATGGCATCAAACATATATATTTTTATATGTTGTGTGGACTTCATTTAAATATAATATTAGTTTCTTGCTTAATAATGTTAATATTAATTTGTAATTTTATAAATAAATGGTGCTAATTTGTGAAAAATGTAAGAAAATAATACATTTTGGTTGCATAACTTAAGTAAGTTCAATTTTTTGTTTCTTAGCGTTGGTATTTGCGTAAACTGTCGGTCACATTTTGTGTGGGTTGTTTGCCGGAGAGCAGTTCTATATCGAGTGGAAATATTTGTTTTTTAAGAAATACACCCAAAGATTCTTCAGGATGTCGATGTTAGCTTCCGCCCTATCCGTCGCGGGTACCAGAACCTCAGGGGCCCCCGTCCGCACCCAGAACGGTGAGTCAGAGCAGTCCTCGCACCTTACACCCACCCACCTAACCTGCAAGCATGACCCATCATCATGTGCTTCAGATGTTCCGGAAAATGGAAAATTCTAGAAGAAATCCAAGATTTTTCCTACAATTTCCTATTGCAAATCCTTCAAAACGTTGAAAATAACGTGATGCATTAATAATGATTCCTTTTCAGTCATGGCTGCCTGCTCCATTGCAAACATTGTAAAGACCTCATTGGGACCAGTTGGACTTGACAAAATGTTAGTTGATGACATCGGTGATGTGACTATCACCAATGATGGAGCCACTATTTTGAGGCTGTTGGAAGTTGAACATCCTGCTGCTAGGGTCTTGGTGGAGTTGGCTCAGTTGCAAGATGAGGAAGTTGGTGATGGCACAACCTCAGTAGTCATTATTGCTGCTGAATTGTTGAAAGTAAGACTCAAAATCCTATAAATTTGAAATATGAATTAACATTAAATGCATTCATATTCTTGAGTTAGTCTGTATCTTTGTTTCATTCATAACAAACATAATTTAATATATTTTGTAATTTGATTTTAATATTACGTTTATTTTCTTAAATTTAGAATGCTGATGAATTAGTCAAACAAAAGATTCATCCCACATCCATTATCAGTGGATACAGGTTGGCGTGTAAGGAAGCTTGCAGGTATATCCAGGACAATTTGACCATCCCCGTTGATGTTTTGGACAAAGAGAGCATCATCAACGTCGCTAAGACTTCCATGAGCTCGAAGATCATCGGCGCCGATGCCGAGCTCTTCTCCCAGATCGTAGTTGATGCCGCCTACGCGGTGAAGATCACAGATGTTAGAGGCAACGCCCTTTATCCGATCAAGGCCGTGAATGTGCTGAAGGCGCACGGAAAGAGCGCCAGGGAGAGTGTGTTGGTCCAAGGTTACGCATTGAACTGCACGGTCGCTAGCCAGGCCATGCCCAAGAAGATCACCAACGCCAAGATCGCCTGCCTTGACTTCTCCCTTCAAAAGGTTAAGATGAAGATGGGTGTGCAGGTTCTGATTGAAGATCCCGACAAACTTGAGGGCATCAGAAGTCGCGAATTGGACATCACCAAGGAGCGCATCAATAAGATCTTGAGCACCGGAGTGAACGTTATTCTGTGCACCGGTGGAATCGACGATTTGTGCTTGAAGTACTTCGTCGAAGCCGGCGCGATGGGCGTTAGGAGGGTGACCAAGAATGACTTGAAGAGGATCGCCAAGGCCACCGGAGCGGCTTACGTGACTTCTTTGACAAATATGGATGGTGAGGAGAGCTTTGACGCTTCGATGGTCGGTGAAGCCGCCGAGGTTGTCCAAGAGAGGATCTCAGACGATGAGCTTATTTTGATCAAGGGACCAAAGGCTCGCACTGCCGCTTCTATGATCCTGCGCGGCCCCAACGACTTCTACTGTGATGAAATGGAACGTTCCGTGCACGACGCCCTCTGCGTCGTCAAACGTGTGCTCGAATCTAAGAGTCTCGTCGCTGGCGGCGGCTCCGTCGAAGCAGCTCTTTCCATCTATTTGGAGAACTTCGCAACCACCCTCAGTTCCAGGGAGCAACTGGCCATCGCAGAGTTCGCAAAGAGTTTGTTGGTCATTCCAAAGACCTTGGCCGTTAACGCCGCCCAAGACGCCACCGATTTGGTGGCTAAGCTGAGGGCTTACCAGAACTCCAGCCAGACCAAAGTCGATCATGCCCATTTGAAGCACGTCGGTCTTGATCTGATCGAGGGTGTCGTTAGGGACAACAAGAAGGCCGGCGTTTTGGAGCCAACCATGTCCAAGATCAAGTCCCTCAAGTTCGCCACTGAAGCTGCGATTACCATTTTGAGGATTGATGATATGATTAAGTTGGACCCAGAGCAGAAGGAAGGCGGCAGGGGATACAAGGAGGCAATGGATGCCGGTGACTTGTAAGCTTTGTAATACACGAAATAGCACCAACTCATTCTTTATTTATCATCGCATTTAATCTTATATTTGCATCATTTTTCTTTTTAATATAATTAAAAAATATAATAAAAATCTTAATCCACTACACACTTTGTTTTATTCATCTATACTTTTAGTACAATTTGAAAAATGAATATTTTTTTAGATGTCTTTCAGTCCGTTATGTATATTGTATTGAACCTTTCACATTCTTAATTTTGACCAATTGGTAAATGATAAGAAATTTTAAATTAAAGTAGATAAAACCATTTTTAATAAAATATAAACAAGATTTTTAACATTGTATTGCATATAAATCTGTATCAATTGAATTATTTATATTCATTATTCATCAAGAAATTTGGTAACCAATTCATTAAATTCCTTGGCATACCTCAAATGGATGTTATGTTTTCCTTCAGGGAACCTATACAATCTGTACAAACACAGGATTAGATAACAACTGTTGTAAATTAATAAAATAAGGTTTACTTACTTTGAACCTTTGATATTTTCTAATAAGTATGTAGGATGTTCATCAGCAACCATAGGATCTTTATCACCATGAAGAATGTAAGTAGGACACTTAATTTTGGGGAGCATTTTCTTGCAAATATCAGCATCCCTTTTACCAATTGCAATCAGAGCATCACACCAGTCACTCCACATCTGCTTCAAACCATCCTCCCCATACATAGCAACCAGTGGAGCCTTCATACGATCAGACCATTTTGAGATATCCTTCAGCTCTAAAAACATATAAACGAATTATATATAAATACAATCAAAAAGATTACTGCATACTTTCATAAGATTTCAATTCCTCTGGTAAAACGTAAGCGTTGGCGCCCCAAATCGCTAACTTCCTAACTACAGCTGGATATTTCGCAGCGAGAATAATACCGGTTATTCCGCCATCGCTCCAACCGAGAATGGAAAATTCCGGAATCTCTAAACTTTTCATAAGGTTCAGCGCGAAATCTGCATCGTCTTCGTAAAATTCGGTGGAGAACTTCTTGTTTGGCGGTCTAGAAGCTCCATAACCCGGTGGATCCCATGCTATAATTGTATACTTCTCCTTATCCAAACTCTCAATTTGTGGCTTAAAATCGCTCCAGATTGTACCCAGTGCGCCTGGCATACATAGCAGTGGATGCTTTCCATTTCCCGTTTTTAAATAATTGATGGTCTGTCCCTTTATTACAACTTTAGACTCCTATTTCAAAATATCTTATTATAGAATTAATAATTATTTTTTTAACTTCTTACCATATTTGTGGAATATTTCTGAATGAATTTGGGAACTATTATTAAGTGTTCTTTACCTGCAGTGAATGCAGTCCTTGTGAGCCTCGTCACGAACATCGTTTCACAATTAAACAACTAATTGATAATTGTTGTTTAAAATTGTGGATAAATAGATAATAGTGAAAGGTCAAAGCTGTAGGTTAAGAATGTTATCAAATGTATTTTTAGACCACCTGAGGAACAACTTTGCTTGCATTTTGCATAATTTATAGAAAATGATTTAAAAAAAAATATTAATCAAAATGTGAGTGTAAAAATTGCACAATTCTCAATTATAAAAGCTGGTAGCAATATAACAGTTAATTATAAAATAAATTCAAGTAAGTGATCATTTTATAAAGCTTTCTTATAACAAAATAACCAAATACGTAAATTTGTATAAAAATTGTACATTTAATAGTGTAATAGAATCATAAAAAAATGACATTTTATTCATTAATTTTATAGAAATTACAGTAATTCATACATCAAGGTTTTAGTTAAATTTTAGATTGTAGTTGTTATTAATTAAATAGTAAATAATTATATTATATACCATAAATCACTTTCATTCAATTCAGGTACAAATTGTATGTAATTATTAATAAAAAATACATGAAAGCAAACATGTCTTCCAACAACACTTGTGAGTAAATCAAATTTGTTGCTCTTGAAACATCTTCATTAATTGTTGAACATTTGTTTCCACATCTTATGAAGAAGACTTATTTACTTCTTCATAAAATAACAATTTCAAATACTTCAAACTGTTGTCTTTACATCAAGTAGTTTGAAAATATAGATGATAGAGCAAATAGAGATGTTTATAGCAAAACAATTTCAAACTTCGATAAATCAAATAAATATACATTGGTATAGTAAATTATGGGTAAGGAAAATAAGTATAAGGAATTATTAGTTCTTTTTTTTTATTTAAATTCTCAAATAATAATATAACATTTACAATACAAAGTAATTTTCTTGATTTTGTTGCAAATATATTTAATATAGAATATAAATATAGTAACATTATTATCTGAAGATATCCTTTTTTCTCGTTAATCTACCTTATGAGTAAATCCTAAAACCTATATGTATATCATCAAATTTACAGACTCGTCGCGATGGTGGTGCGACCATAAAAAATAATCAAAGGAAAGAAACAAAACAAAATAAAGATACAAATACAAAAAAAATGTGTATATGTGAAACAGCTACAGCTTTTGAAGGCCTCTATAACCAGGTAATAAAAGTAAACGAGAAACGGTTACAATAAACATTGTACAAAGTAAAATAGTTTAAAAGAAATTGTAAGTGAAGGAAATGAACATTCGATATATATATATTTGTATATGCTATGTTTGTGTATGTATGTATATATAAAAGAAAACTAACAAAAGCAATTGGGTTTATGTAAGTATATTTAAAGTAAAATTGAAATTAATTGCTTCTCAATTAGTTTTGTGTATATATATATAATGTGTATATTTATTTATTTATGTATAATTTAAAAGCTGTATCACGTAACAGCGCGGATTTCGGCTATCGATTGGTGTTTATTATCATTATTATATTTTTTTTTGGCAATAACCATAAAGAAGAAACCCGACTACGAATAATAAAGAGGAAAAAACACGTCGTAATCATTAAAAAACAAATAAACTTTTAGTAAATAACATTTTCTTCGTCCGTCTCGATCTTCGGCGATTCCATTCGGTGGCCGCGAAAGCGTCCCGTGAACACAAGAAAGGCGCTTTCGTGGACTTCCGACGGTGATCGTAAAAGTTCGCGACGGTCCAAAACATAGATCAATTATCGACAATAATAATAAATATTTACCGCAACTATGTTGCGTAAGGTTCTCTCTTTTTGTCCTTTGGTGAAAATTACTAATATATATATTTATATATAAGAACAAAATGTTTTTACGCAAGCTTAAAAAAAATCATTTTTATAAACCCTCGCCTTTTATATATAATTATATATATTGAATTTTTTATTTATTATACAAATAGCGCCAAAGAGAATTTCTTTCTTTTGCTTAAAATTACATTTTTTAAATTTTTTTTATG
>NW_017095935.1:195413-256777 GCF_001412225.1 Nicrophorus vespilloides
TTTTTTTTTATGTATATATATATATAATATTGTTTGCTTTTTTTTACGAAAAATATTGTTCCCCAAAAATTTTTATATAAAAAAATTATTATCTAATATTTTTGATCAAATCATCATCATTATGTTAGCGGTTTTGTTTTTACACGTCATCATCTTTGCATAATATACGTAGATATATATATATATTTACAACCTCCTTAGTACAAACGGTTCAGATTATTTTCATCTTCGACGAATAAAAAATATTTCGCTAGAGAAAAAAATAATAATTAAACGATAACGAGAGTGAAAACGATGAGGTGTGGTGTCTCGTCCAAACAAATCAATCGTTATTTTCACCCCGAAAGAGAAAAAAAACAAACAATCAAATCTTATGTACAAAAACAATATTCTCTTATATATTATGTGTATATATATATATATTTGCCCGCGAGCGCGTTTTGTGTGTATGTGTATATATATATTTATATTAATTTCCTTAACTTACAAAACCGGGTTATCGAATTTGCTGCCCTTCGACACGTAGATGTCTTCGTACGCGCCGTCCTGTACCAGTTCAAGCACATCGAACTTCTTCAGTACAAGCAAACTGTAGAACTTCTGGGCGGCCTGCAAAAAGAAGAAAATTTGTTTAACGGATTGGTCAGATGAAACGTCCGAAGTCTTCGTGATCTTACCTGTTTCCTGGTGCTGCGATGGCACATGTCGGACAGCGTCAATTGATTGGTGTTGTTTATTTTCTGCCGTACAACGGTGAACATTTGGTATGCCCTCTTGTTCAGTACCCTCTCCTCGAATTGCTCATCGGATTCGTCAACTTGCTGTTCATCGGCCTAGAAAAGAGAACATACAATTGTTTTGACATGCTCGGATATAATAAATATAGTATTGTAGCGTTAAAGAACTTACGGGGTCGACAGAATGAGGGAAGTCGTAGTCTCCTTGCCATGGTGAGTGTATTCGCTCGGACATCGAACCGGCCGGTGTCTGAGCTGGCAGATGCTCATCATAGCCCATATTTGCCATTTGCATGTTTCCCTGAAAAATAAATAACAAATTGTTATGAATTCTGTAAAACTCGGCGAATCGAAGGTTTTTGTATTACGTGATCATAACCCATATTCTCCATCTGCGGTAAATCTACGCTGCCGAAGCTGTCGTGGTGCGGCGTTTGCGGGATGGCCAAACCGTGTCCGCTGAGCAGATCCTCCGTCGAAGCCGGCGTCATGGGCGGCACCAGGTTGCCCAACGAATCTTGCTCGTTGAGTAACGAGTGCACTTGGTCGGGTGGTAGTTGAGGCATCTCGTCCATGTGATGGTGAAGCGGCGTTCCGGGGGCGGGCGTTCCCGGGTATCCCATGATTGGCGTCGGGGGCGGTGGCATATCATCGTGTGAAGAATGTGGATCGGTCATCATGTGATGCGCCATATGTGGCGTTCCTGGCGCCATCATCTGAGGAGTGGGTGGAGCCATCATCTGAGGCGTAGGAGGAGCCATCATTTGAGGTGTGGGCGGAGCCATCAGCGGCGTTGGCGGCGCATGCATATGAGGAGAGGGAGTGCCCGGCGCCGCCAATGGCGTATGCGGCATCATCGAGGCTAAAGCGTCTTCAGGTTGTAACAAAGGTAAAGGAGTCTCTGGTTCTGGATGTAAAGGCGTCCGACTCTGAAATCAAATTAATAATAAATACAAATGACCTAACAGTCTAAATTTGTTGACAATTATGGAAATATAAAACTTACATGATCTTCCATATTTTTCCGTTTGCGTCCGCGTTTCCCGGGAAGAGGTGTCGGTTCGAAACTGGCCTGTTCTTCACTCTCTCGAATCTGATCGAGAGCCAACGAGTCGGCGTCTCCAAGCATGGCAAAGTCCTCCGTCCCGATTGACCTGGATATCAGATGCCTCTGGTAGTTCTTGAAGAGCGACCTAGCGGGAATTGGACGAGCAGGTAGCGCAAACAGTTTCTCCACACCTCCAGTTTCCTTCCAATGCATCAGCCTCTTTGTGGGAGGAGCCAAGTCCAATGTGGTCACAATATCGCTCGTGTCCGACAGCTGGTTCTTCATCTCCTCGCCGGATATGTTTTTGACTTCATCAACGATCAGTTTTCGTTTCCGCTTGCTCTTGTTGTTCACGCCTCGTATTGCAGTCGCGTCTACGGGAGGCAGGGCAAAGCTTTCATCATCGTTCTGCAAGAGCGTTGATTGGTCTACGGGTGTTTCCACTCGAATTTCTTCGGGTATGTGCGTTGGTGTCTCGCACGGAGGAACGGGCGTCGGGGCGGGTGTCACATGAGAATCAATTTCTGGAGCGGCAGTTGCAGCCGCCGCTGCTGGGGTCGGTGGTCGGCTGTTATCGGAGCTGTAACCACCTAAGGATGGAGGACCTCCGAAATCCATGTCATCATCACTGTCATCATGCGTAGGCGGTGGTAGCGGCGGTTCTTGCAGATGATGACTATCCACGGGCGGCAAATCACCCATCGGGGCGTCATCAAAAAGGCCACCTACAATCATACAATAAGCAACAATTCGACTAAAGATCAATAACTACTTACAAATCATCTTCTGATTTATATTCCCGCCAAAATCGTCGTCCGGGAGTGGCGCATCGACCTCCATGGGCGTATGTTGCGTGCCCGACGTCGACGGGATTGGTTCCCTCTCCTTATCCATGGTAACATTGTCGATGGGCGGACCATCACTGAATAACAGATTACTCTGAAATACAAATTCGTTTAATTATATTGTCAGCTATTAACTAATTAATACGAAATTACCTGTTCCATGGAGGGCTCTATCGATGTATGCCTCATTAAATCAGGGGCATCGGTATCGAAACCCATATCACCAAACCCATCGTCATGGGTGACAAGTGATATACTACCATAGTCTTCCCTCATCGTGATCTCTTCAGCTCTCGATTGATTCAAACTGAACTGAGCTTCGATATCTACATCGCTGTAACAAAACATTTTTTATATTAAAAATTATATATTTTTTTAAATATTATTTATACAGTGGAACCTCGCTTAACGAGTTTAATCTGTTCCAAAATTTCTGGATTTTTACACAAGTTTTAAAAATGATGTAGCAAGCGCACAATCCGGGACTTCTCTTCTCATCTTCACTTGTTATTCGAAACGTCGCTCGTTAAGCGAGTCATTTTTCTTACAATTAATTGTGCTCGTTAAGCGAAATTCCGTTAAGTGAGGTTCCAGTGTGTATTTAGTCACTCTTTAGATACAAATTACATAATATTTTGTTTATGCAAATTTTGTTTATTATTAAGCAAAATTATGGAAAATTTTAACATTAAAATTTATATTTTAATTTTTTATTTATACTATTTTTTTTTGTGAAGGCAAGTAACAATAATTTACTTTAATTATTTAACAGAAAAATGCAGGAACTGAAATAAAATAAACCTAAGTTTATGAGTATGTTAAGGTTTATTATAATAATAATATTATAATAAATAGAATGAAAAATAAACAATAATTCTAAATAAGATCAACCTTAGTATTTCTGCCTAAGTTTATTGTATTATAACATAATTTTATTTTTTTCTTATATTTTGGTAAATAAATAATTATTTACTTTATGTGGACTAAATAAATGAGACATACACAAATGTATTTGTAACAAATTATAATTTTATGTGATTCTCAAAGTGGGGGTTGCAAAAAAATTAATGACAAATCAATCCTGGATGTTTTTCTACACATACCCATTCTTTGGAGAGTCCAAAAGGGGGTTGCAGACAAAAAAGTTTGAGAATCACTGGTATAGAGCATTTTATTAAAAAAAAATATTTTTTAAGTTATTCCAATCAGATTGACACCAATTAGTAAGATTATTGTATTTTATTTTGAATGGTAATGTATAAGATTTTAGTTTCACATGTTGATTTTAGAAATCAAATTTTTGTATGGACTTGAATGGGAATGTGTTAGTTTAGTGATATTAAATGAAAAGCAAAGTGGGATGAATGAACTTACTTCAATTCAGGCATGGTGGTGTCAAAGTCGTGGAAGACTTCGGGCAGAGTGATGGCATTGACAGCAGCCTCTCGGTGCTCCTCAGGCAGATCAACCATGCCAGGCCGGAAGGCCATCTTGATCTTGACAAAGGCCTCATTACAATCAGCCAACAGATACTTGGCCTTCCTTGAGTAAATCCGGACAACACCAAGCAGCAAGTGTCCGGTGGTCCTCAAAGCCATCTTGACTTTAGGTTGCAGGATACCGTCCACGGACTTCTCGATGTTGGTCTCAAAGACATGGGCTTTGGTGAGTTTCTTATCCCAGTGGGCGGCGAGCCAGATCCGGGCCAGGGGGCCCTTCTTGGCAAGCACGAAGTGCGCGTAAAACATATCTTCTGCGGTTGGGCGCCAACGGCGCTGCGAAGATCAACAACAGTCGGCGATCCGAGTTTCGAACTGGACCTGCAAAGGTATTCGTAGTGGAGATCAGCGTTGCTCAGCTCATCGTATGTTGAATATACAGTTAACCAAAATCGGGGCTAGCGTTGGCGCTCAAATGGCCCAAACAATTGCAGCAAACTAACCGAAATCAGGGGAGCCACGACGGGCGGAATGGCTTCAATCGGTGGACACCACAGAGCACGATCATTACGGGACAGCCGGAACGTTGGGTCGAATTCGCGGGGCTTCACGGGGAACGAACTCAAATAAAAATTAAAAAAACGCTCCGCACAGTAAACACAACAACCAAACGACACAAACACGAACCTCCAAAATGGCGGCAAGTGAAGCCACAGTTTAACTTTGTACGGCGCATGCCTATTCCTCATCCACTCTTCGCGCCTCTTCTTCTTTTTCTTGTTCCTCTCCTTTCGCTCATTACTATGCCATGTTACGTTACGGCAGTTGTAAATAGTGGAGTGGTGGTGAAGAGTAAACCACTGAAGACCACGTAAAAATGTAACGGAAGCACCATTATAACCCCTGCACTCCCTTCCTCATCTAACCTTCTTAGAACTACCTTACAGATAATCCGATTCATAACTTCCGCAAACAAAAAGAAACCCCTTTTCCCAACAACCTCTATGCATACATGTTTCATAAAACATTTAGAATTCATGTCCACTAGAAAGTTTACAAACATTCACATAAGAAAACCAATATTAATATTTTTTTTTAAATTATTTTTATTAAATGACAAATTAAACTTTAGGTCTTCCATGGATTAAGAAAATTAGTGAATACTAAATCAAACCATACATCTTAATAATATTTATAAAAAGCGTAATATATTTTAAAAAGACATACTTTTAGAGAAAACAAATTGTTAAAGAACTTTCTACTCGATATTCTTTTAGGCAAATTTAATGCTAAGCAAACTTAACTTCTTTTCGAGAAAGATGTAAACATTGCATTATTTGATTTGATCAGACTTTCAAGAATGAAAACTTTAGCAATAAAATTTTCTGTTCCGATAATTTGCTTATTTTTTTTACAGATTCACTAAATTTAATTTTATTTGTTTAACTTGCCACCAGGTTGTAATATTTATAAATAGAAATGAAAATTATTCAGTATAATTATGGTTTTATGTCTGATTTTATGCGAACCAAGTTCTTGGTTGTGGCGCAATTGATTTTCTAAAAAATACAAATATTTTGATTTTAGAAGAAACATAAAATAATTATGATTTGCCTACATGAATTAATAATATGTATAACCTATATTGTTTTTTTTTTACTAAGATCATCCCTCCACAAAAACTGCATTCAATTTTATGATTTTGCTGACTTTATTGCGGATGATTTGTTTAATTTTAATAAGAAAAGACTAAACATGTGCAGACATAAAAAGTTAAGCATTAATTACGCAAATAATGAGGTAATAATATTATATAAGTAAATAGTTTATTATATAACTTGCATAATTAGTTTTAACAATTTGCGATTTTATAACAGTTTGTTTTCTATCTACCTCGTTATTAACAAGAGAAACATTATACATAGATTTGATGTTGTGACTTCTTTTTATAGTAAATCATTTCACATTTAAGTAATTTACATGTTTAAATTTGTAATTTTAAATATGTAGTGTTTATTTAGTTGCCAATAATTGTGAATTTAATGTCTGTTTTGTGCTAGGTATTGTTATCTGTCGGAAAATGTTGAAAGGTAGTAATAGTTGGGAAAGATTGGCGCTGTTGCATTATTAAATTTACATGCAACCTCTTATACAAAGTGGATGTTACTCCATCTATAATCATCGCAAGTAAAGTTATAGATCCACGGTATTGGCGCTTTATAAAATTTAATTACGTGAATATATTTCAAAATAATCATTAATTTTTTTGATGATTTACACAAACTTTCTTACTGTACCTATCTACAGACAAACATCAAGATAATGACATTATATAGAGTATTGGCTATGAAAGGATGGAAATCATTTGGTTATTGCATTATAACATTTTTAAAGACTACTCATTAAGTTTCAAACATGATCAATAAAAATCAGATAGTCAATTTATCCTGCATTGATAAGATTTGATAAAAAAATATTTTTTTACATAAATTATTTCAATAAAATTTAACTAATACATAAACATATAATATAATTTCAATAGATGCAGATAAAATATTCGAGGAAAATTACAAGCAAACAATACTATCATAATCTTAATTTTGAATAAGTTATTAAGAGAACGGTTCTTAACTGTTGTTATTGAAAACACAAGACTTAAAATAATCGGGTCTATATCGAAATCCCGACATGGAGATCAACAAGTCAGTTGACTGTATCAAAATCCCGACTACATTGAAAATTTCTACAACATTTTTAAATTATTCCGGAGCGTAGTCATAATAATTATCAAAATAATATCATTTGCCGAGTACCCATAAAAATGTAGTACATGATGACTACACTCGGAAATAATTTAAAAATATTTTTGTAGAAATTTTAATAATAAAAGATACAGTCGGGATTTTGATATAATCACATATTGAAAATTTAATTTTCAATACATATTAACATGATAAAATGTGTTTCAGCTCAAACTATAAAGGAAACTTCATTACGTTGAATTATCTACTAAAAATTGAGGATTATAATTGCAATTATTACGCACTTCATTTTACGTTCAGGTCAATTAATTGCAATCAGTAAAATATATTATTAAACTGACGTATACCCAATTAATTTAGGCATGTATTGACGTAACAATAATTAGCAAATTGATAACATCGTGCATACAGATAATTTTATCAGTTTCACGGAGTTATTGTTTTCTTTTTGTAACTAAAAGTGCAATCTTCATTAAAATTGCAATTATATTGAATATGTATTAGCTTTAAACAACGTGAAGCGTATTTTTATTAGCGTTGTTATAACTATGAATATCATATTTATTTTTAGGAACATTATTATCTTGCTTGTTGCGCTCTATTTTCGGTGCGACTTGTTTTCGTCTGCACGAAATATTTGCGTGCTAAATGCGTTGTTGAGATGGGAATAAGTTTGGAGAGGATCAAATAGAAGATACAAATTGTTTGTGCTTTCTGCATCTTTTCTTTAATATTAGACACATATATTCTTATTCTGTCTTTTATACCAATTATATAAAAGTGGCAAATATATAAATTGTATATGTAAGAAAGTGGTCTGTTTCTTTCTTGCACTTCTAATATCATTTCAATTTGGGCAGTATCATCTCCCAATAAATATAGACCATGTTTATCTGTAATGTAGTAACAGCCAATAAACAGTCATGTCGATTATAACAAATAAATATATAACTTTTGCATTTGGGCAAAACTGCTTTTTTGAAAGCAAATCAATCGATTAAAAATATTACATATTTCATTTAACAATTATATATATAAAACAAGTAAAAACTAAAACACAGATGAGACGCGTAAATGTAAATCTTGCGCCCCATTGACTATAAAGAATAAAATAACGCACCTCCCTTTTTTTGTACTTTTCGACCGGATTTCGTATTAAAGTTTCGACTCGGTTCCGTTTGCGAAATTCCAAACAGAAAGTTGAATTGTTAACGCTTTGGCATTTACCAGAAATTAATGTACAAATTGCAGTCTTTTATTGTTTACTTTCAATAAATAATTTTCAACTTAGATAGTAAGTTGGATGCAGGTATTTCCAGTAGCTTTGATCTTGGACGATAGGTGATGGTGACAGGATGATATCTGCACCAGGCGTGGAGCTGGGAAGTTGTGGCTCTACCCTTTCTCGCACCACCTGCTTGCCGTGATCGTTCGATATGAAGTCAGGAGCCATCTGATCGTTCATTCTATTGCTGTTTCCTAATAAAATATCCAGGATGTTCTCGTCTTCGTCCAGCGTTAAGTTAATTTCAGAGACTGTCCTATCGTTATACGAGTAAATACTGTTGCAGTTGTGATCACGGCAATACTGCTTATACTTCTTGGTAGCATCTCTTAAACGCGTGAGGAAATCCGGCATCGCTCTGTACGCTACCCAGGCCGTCACAGATGCAGGGATGTTCACACCAGGATTATCGTAGTAAGTTAAACTAAATTCGATACCTGGCTTGTTGATCTCCGTGTAAGGCTTAATTACCATAGACGACCAATAATCCGACACTCTGAACTTATTCGATTTTGCAGGATAATCTGGATGTTCAGTGCCTTTGCTCAGTAACATCACAGTCCTCTGAGCTGGATCCACTAGAAACCTACGATTAAACACATAATCCCTGTTGGAAAACAATCTCTAAAAAAAAAATGAAAAAAATATTAGATTTGGAGTTTCCAAGTATTTGTGAAAATATTACAGGCCATTGCATCTCCCAATAAACAAGATCACTATTTGATGGTATACAATCTGTTTCAATGACTTCCAGTGCAATTGCAGTTGGATCCCATTCCTTTCTATAAGTGGTATCAATTTGGACACTCAGAAAATCTTCTGCTGTGACATCATTATAAGAACCGTACACTTTATATTCATAGCTTCCACTTTGATGTAACCTCCTCCAAACAATCAAATCATTCTGCTGTATAAACAATGACCAGTTTTCAAAGGTATCCAAAGAGGCTTTCCTGCCTTTGCAATCACAGAAAGCCATGATGTTCTTGTCACTAATCTCTGGCTCCTGATTGCACACCTGACATTTTACTGTTTTATCTCGAAGCAGCTGTATATATTCAATTTCGTTCATGTGGCTTCTGATCTCATCATCAGATATTCTGTTCCTCTCCCAGTTGTAGCATACCACTCCAATGGCACTAAAGAGGCATTCCTTGCCGTTCCTTGTAAGCTGCTTTCTCATATTCTTGATGAGCTCTCTCAATGCATGCTCCTCCCATAGCTTTGAATAAAGTGAGAACATTTGCTGTCCCCTTCGAACCCTTTGTGCCAGCACACACTCACATTGCCTTGCCCATACCTTCAACAGTTTTGAAGGCTCCTGTCTGAAGCTGTTCCTGAACAACTTCTCGAGCGCCAGTTTACGCATCTCCAGCAGTTCGGCCAAATTGAACTTACGTAACGACATCGAGTACTTGAATAGGTTGTTGTCGGCTTTTAGTAACTTGAATTGGAGGACGACATTTTTAAGGTTATGGGTTGAACTCATGATCGTCTGGCGAATATTCCTCGAGTACATTATTCTGCGGTTTCGTCGGATCACTCCACACTGGCCGCCTTTCCGATAGACAATTCCTGTTTACGTCTTGTTTCTGCGGGGTATATGAAGGTGATTTATTTTGATGATGGAAAGTTACTGAAATTTTGACATTTTTTGTTTGGGACCAGCACTAGATGTGCAATTCCTAGGGAATTGCACTCCAATCGCTCGCAACGTTGGCAACACCAGCCCAAATTCAAATCATGGCGGTGTAAAAATTTATATTACATCATTATTATATTACTTAGTTACTTAAAATATTAATATAAATATAGTACAATATCATTGGACTTTGTATATTTTCGATCTATGTATACATAAATTGTATTGTTTCAATAAATATTGATTGTATTTTACTAATTACAACTGTTTTCAATGAACGTGTTATTACATAATTCAAATTATAATTAAATATTACAATTGTATAACATTTAGATTTAGTTCCAATTCAAAAGTATGTCAGCATGTGAAAAGGACTCTTGGAGAGATTACAACTTATCGCGTCAGTGATACTTAATTTAAGTCACATGAGAACGTGAAGAGGCGACGAACTGATCGAAATAAGTCAGCATTCTATTTAACGGTAGGTTAAATTGCCGATACGGGATTAATGCCAGTTCATTTCAGTATTTGGCTCGCCTCAAGTCATCCAATTCCTTCAAGATTCCTTCTATTTATAATCCATTAAAACCTTTTTATCCCTGAATGGGAAACCACGAGAAACTACTTATCATATGTACTCCACTATTAACACTCATGTATAAATGGTTACAAACTTTAAGTTAGTAATTCAAACTCGGTATTTTCGACTTTCAACTAACAGGATGTTTTGACCAAAACATAGAAGTAATAAACTATTTAAAAGAATAATTTAAATCAAATATTTTTTAAGATAAATAATTTGAATTACAAATGTAATTAGACTTTGTTGTTGACATTTCCAATTTATACTAGTCCCATTAATAAATGTATAGTTTAAATATTATTTATCATGTGTAGTACTAATTTTTTAAGTTAAAAATAAAGCTATATATTGAAAACTGTTAATTATTTTGAAGATGGATTGCGTCGTGGCTATCGTAGGAGCAGGAATGGCAGGATTAGGAGCCGCGAGGCAACTGATCTCGGAAGGATTCAAAGATTTTCTAATCATAGAAGCTGGTGTTAAAGCGGGAGGAAGGGTGGAAACTCTGAAGGTCGGTCAGAGTGTAATCGATTTGGGCGCACAATGGGTGCACGGAATCGACACGGACCTCTACAACCTCGCAGAGAAACACGATTTAATCCATCCCGAAACCTCGGACGAGGCTTTAGGAATTTACATCCGAGAGGATGGTTACAAGTTTGACGATTTTCTAGTCAACAGAGTCGACATCGAAGTTGGCAAAATTCTAACCGCATGCGAAAACTTCGTAGACGCCGACGAATATCCACATTCTGTAGGCGATTTCTTGGAGGAGAAGTTTCAAAAGTTCGTGGATGAATCAGAGGAAGATGCTAATCTATTATGGCAATTGTACGATTGGCACGTCCGTTTTCAACTTATAGATAACTCTTGTGGAGATCTCAAACGCTTATCCGCGAAGGAATGGGGAAAGTATTCGTGTTTAGGAAAAGATGGTCAAGCTCACGTCAACTTAAAAGGCGGCTATGGGGCTTTAATTGAAGCTTTACTTGGCGATATACCAAAAGATAAGATTTTAATGGATACAGCTGTTGAGAGAATTGATGAAACTTTTAATGGAATGGAATTATGTTGTTCGAAAGGAGTAAAGATTAGCGCGAAACATGTAATAATCACTAGTTCTTTGGGAGTGTTGCAGCGAGAAAATGAAATGTTGAATTTTCAATTACCTAAGGAGATTAGCGATGGTATAGATGCTTTGGGTTTTGGTGGAATGGGAAAAGTGTTTTTGCTTTTCGATGAGAATTGGTGGAAATGTGATGGGTTTCAATTGATTTGGAAAACTCAGTTTTGCGAAGACGATCTCTGGATTAGGCACTTATCTGGTTTCGATAACGTTTTGGATCAACCCAACATGTTGGTAGGTTGGGTTAGCGATCTGGGAGTAAAGGAAATGGAGAAAACTTGTCACATTAAAATTGGACAACAATGTGTCGATTTATTAAGGAAATTCCTCAACAGACAAGAAATTCCTTATCCTAAGAAAGTTTACAAGTAAATATCAATTAGTTTAAAAAAAATTGTTTTACAATATTTCTCAAATAATTTCAGAAGCAATTGGTCTACCAATCGTTGGATTCGTGGAGCTTACAGCCACACCACCCCTGATTCCGATAGACTAGGTGTTGGACCATCTTCCTTAAACATTCCCGTACAAATCAACTCGATTCCAAGGGTGTTATTCGCAGGTGAAGCTGCGCACGAAAGCCATTTCTCCACCACGCATGGCGCTTACGAATCCGGGCAAAAACAAGCGAAACACCTGCTCAAATTTTTGTGATGCAAAGCACACCTTTTACATATAAATAAAGACATTTTCATTTTCCCTAAATTGTCTATTATTTAGCAACCGAAGAAACGAAAGTAAAAAATAATAATAATTGCGGACATTCGATTAGATTCTTGGCGGCACAAAAGCGTTTCGAAACTGCTTCGTCTCTCGACGCAAGGAGAAGGTTCATTAAAAGCCGAAAATTCTATTGTTACACTAAACTAGCGCTTTCACTCGGAACATCGCAGATACGAGGAGCCAGGTGAAAGTCAAATTGTGTAACAATGCTGTGGGAAGCGAGACATGATAAATAATTCAGCTTGAAACATGTTAATTTCCAGCTGCCACTTCTATTATATACAATGTTTTAAAGTAAATAGACAGATACTAGTTTAGAGTAATATTAAGGACATTTAATTATATAGAAAATCGTTCGATAAACATGAAATTTTCTTATATAAATGAAAATTAATAAACATATTTATTTAATTTTAACACTACAAAAGTATAAGACAATAATATTAGTCATTATTTCGTTATTAATTTAATGTCGAAGTCAATTTTGACAGACTTTTATTAAAATTTATTTTATAATTTCCTACTAATTCGTTGAAAATAAACAATAATTTAAGACTATTTCTGAAGTAAACAACTCTAAGAACATTATTACACTTCCTATGTAAGTATTTCAATCAATATTGATTACTTGAATAAAAGTATTTTTTCAAATATAAATTTAACGTAGTAAATAAAAGTTAAAAAAATGTTTGTTGGAAATAATATTATTGCTATACAAAGTAATCTAATATTAAACATGAAATTTAGGTTGTTGGAAGTGGATTATCGTTAAATGGGTTTTCAATTTTTCTATACTAATATAAATCAACGTTTCTTTATAAATTTTACAACATAGTTGTTTGTACTTAAGCTGCAACTCAATTTCTAATAGTTTTTCACCGGTTCCTCACTTTCGACAGATGCTTTTTCGATACATACAAATTTTGTACAATAATTAATTTATGGTTATTAAAATCACTTCCAAGTTTTATCCTCAATATAAATGTTTTGAAATTGTGCAACATAAAGCATTGTCCGAATTAAGTTTTTCCTAGGACCTGGCGCCAGTTAACTCTTTCTATACCCAACAAATTTTTAGACAACTTCGTCAACTGAATCAACATCTGATGTTATGAAAAATCAAGATTCATCCTTTAAAATACCAACCAAATTAATGGGTAATTCTTCTTTCCTGAACATTTTCTTAAAATTACTAGGCATGATCAAAAGGTGGTATTCGTGTGTCCCGCCGTCCCTTAAAGAGTTAAGTAGTAAAAAATTACGTGGGGAAGTGGTCTATTATTGATATCTTAATAAGAAAATATCTGAAATCTAATTCAAATAGGCCTCAAAAAGTCTCGTGAATAAGACGTTTTTTGAAGGCGTGAATGAGACATAAATGAGAAGTAAACTCAATATGATAAATCCTCTTTTGATTTAATGAAATTAAACTTGGCTGTCGACAAAGGTTGAAACGACTTTTACATTAACTGGGTGTGCATAATAATGCAAAAATTTTCTAAATTATCATATTTAATAAAAAAAGTAGAAAATTGTACTACAATTTCTCATTTTTTTTTTAATATAATCTTATATATTATACTGGTAAATGTTTCAAAGTATTACCAATATTACTTCGCTTAACGAGTTTAATCCGTTCCAAAATTTCCGGATTTTTACTCGTATAGTGAAACATATTAAAAATACACATATATGTACACAAGTTTTAAAAATGATGTAGAAGGCGCGCAATTTGGGACTTTTCTTCTAATAGTCTCGTTATGCGAAACGTCACTCGTTAAGCGAGTCATTTTTCTTACAATTCATTTTTCTCGTTAAGAAAAATGCTCGTTATGCGAGGTTCCACTGTACTTCTTAATGACTTAGTACAAATTCTACTTAGGAAGATTCCAAGTAATCAATGTGTATCGACCATTGTTAATAATTCTGCAAGGACTATTGTTCTACACAAATTCAGAATTCCATTTGATAATGACTACAAATATGTACATGTAAAATCGACCAAATTCTTCTTCAGAAAAGTACTATCTTCCATTACCAAATATTGTACTCCCACTATGTTAATTCACTACTATTAGTAGGATGTTTATGTAAAGAAAAGTTAGTCTTAGGCTTAGTCGGAGGGTTGAAGATAAGATCAACACTTGTATAGTTGAATTTTCAATAAAAACACTGATATGTACAATAAAACTAATTAAGAATATTGCAATTAATATTCATAAACTACACATCCCTACACTACACAAAATTATATTTTTTTAAATAAAATCGTATATATTACCAGTTTGAAATGATTATTAATATGAATTTACCACGAATTGTTTAAATTTGATTTTAAGTTTATATGAAAAATATCTATTATTTCAAAGCTTTATATTTGAAACGTATTGTATATCATTTATATGAATAGTAAAGAAAGTGTTGGTGATGTAAGAAAAAAAATATGTAGATTTTTAAATAAGTAGCAATATAAAAATAAAAGCAGTGATAGTTGCGAAAGGTAGTAAACAGATTTATTTCAGAGATTGAAAGTGGAAGAGGCAATTACTTTGTGCGATGCCTAATTTGGCATTAATGTTATGCGCATAGCATTCGGAATTGGTTTTAATTAGAAATGTTGATGGCAACAGGAAAAACATTCATTTCCTACGCGCATAACTTGAATGGAATTAACAACAGACGTGTTACCGCTGAATTAGGGAGGAGTAGAGAAGCAATAGAGATGAACATCTAGCCAAGAAACTTTCTTTTCGGTAGTTACTTAGAGCATATGACCTTCGGATAAGTTCAAATGGCAACGGCATTCCGAAGCCGGAGCAACTCTTAATACAACCTTCGCGTCTGAAATAAAAAAAAAACAACTAGATTACTTATATTGGAAACTAACTCTTTATTGCCATACCAATAATACATTCATTGAATTTGTACCACTTTGTGTTTTTATTTATTTTTTGTTTGTATAGTGTATGTGTGTGTGTATCGTGTATTAAAATATTTTCTTGAAATATATATTTCTATATTACATTTACATATATCGAAGCATTTTCACATGTCCCATTTTGATTACATACAGTTTTACATTCTGAACAAACAATAAATACAGTTAATACTATTTGGCAACGTACAATATAAATACATTATTCTTTGCTTTTTTCCTTTTTCATACTCGCCTTTCCATTTATTTCTTTACTTCTTCTCCATTCATATATCATCTGTTTGTACATATATATAATAACAACAAAAAGAGCGTTTCTTTAAAAAATATATCTATATATTTATGCCTGTTTAGCCTCCTGATATGAACACATTCTGTCAACAACGAGAACAAGAAGTAGTAGTTTATTTTTCTGCTGATGTTACTGGCGCATCTGAGCTCGACCCGCGGGAGATTCTACATCAAAAATTGAATTAAAAGAAAAACACAAATCAAATTCTAGTCATCTTTAATTGCGTTTCATATATTTAACAGGACCATTGAACCATTGTTATCATCATCATCTCACACAATCACAACACGAGAAACGAATGGATATTATTATAAATGAACTTAAAAGGTTAATTTCACGTAAAAAAAAATTACACATATATCATTAAGTACTGCACCGTTGTTGAATATGGATAACGAAAAAAGGATAACTCGAAAGAACGAACAATAAAAAAATAATAATTAAAAAAAAACAAACAAACAAAAGTTAATATCCCTATGGAGAGCGAGGAATGTTAATAGTGCCGACTAAACTTAATTAATTACAAAATAAAAAATAATGTAGTAAATGCAAAAATTTTCTATTACAAAAAAAAACTATTACTTTATATATAGTGTGTCATGACAAAAAAACGAGCTGTGCGCTTTTTTTGGATGACGGGAGAGTAGCACATCTAACCGGATCACACAAACTATTATTTCACTTTAATCATATATGCACGATTATTAATATTATTTTTTTTTGTAACTTTTCATAATATTTTTGTTTTTTTGTTTAAATTAAGACTTATGAACTGGCAGTGTGTGTTGTTGGTTATGGTTTTAGGCGGCGGCTTCCGCTTCGGTCTTGGATGTTTCCGTTTCGGCGGGTTCCTCGAGTTTGGCTTTCTTCTCGGGCGTTGCGCCATCGGCCTCAGCCTCTTTGGCATCGCCACCAACGGATTTCCTCTTTATGCAACACTTGTCGCCATCTGCAAAAAAAAAAATAGAAATATAAAAGTTTTTCTTTTTTTTTGGTTTGGTTCTAATCACTGTAAATATAATTTATGGAAATAGTAATTCAATGTTATCTAAACCAGGTGATAAGGTTCTCCCCACTTCCAAGAAGTCCAGGTGGTAATTTATTTAAATAAGCGCACACCCCAGTGTTTTTTTTTACTTGTTATCAGAGTTTACTTAGCATATAGTCTGTTGGTAGGAAATGGCTTTAGTTAACAGCCGTAACTGTGTTATCTTATCGGTTATATTGGATTTTTCACAGTGAGCACACGGTGTAATGTGTTTCCTGCAAATCGAGCTAGAAGTATACTTATGATTTTAGTAACAATGAGAAGCGATAAGTGCTTCGTATTATTAATACACACACATTTCATAACAGCTTTCTCAATTTGTCTGCTCTTTCAGATCAAACTAGAATTACTTTTTTTTTAATGGACTTGACATAAAAAATGATTTTTATTATAAACTTATTAACTAAATATTAAATTTTATTAGAATTAAAGCATTAACATATTTTGTAAGAATATATGTCCAAACAAACATTAGGATGTCAGTGTATTTAAACACTGACTTTGAGTAAATGTGACCTAATTTTGTATTTCAAACTAATTTGGTTTCAGATGTACTGAATATTAAAGAAACCTTGCTCCATTTTATTGGATTTCACAACTTCACTGGAAAAGCAGAAGCTGCTGGAAATATACAAATACTTTTATTTTGGTCTCTATATATTTAGGTCCTCATATCCAACTTCTTTAAATCTGACTATATTTGAATATTCTAAAAGTAAATTTCAAAAGTAGTTCATTTGCAAATTAATTCGCAGTATTTTCACAAAATTAGTATTTTTCATGTACACAGAAGTCTATCAATTTATAGCAACTTCAAGAAGAAGTGTATTCAATGCTATTATATAATAAAAATATATATTTTCTAGTCAAATTACAAAATTTAATACAATAAATTAGATTGGTTTCTAACACTTTTTCAATTAAGTTGAAACAACTTTGTTCATATTTTAGTAATATCGATATAAAAAAGAAAGTATCGATAATAATAGTCTTTACACCTCACATAGTCCGGCTTCAATCAGTTCTGATTCAACATAGTCCGGTTTGAAAATTTAAAAAAAAAACTAGAAAATTTAGATACAAAACTATTAAAACTATTGTTTCTTTCCTCTTTTGTTTGTGCGGTTTAATTGTTGTATGTATTCAATTTCTCGATTAGTCCGGTTTCAAACAGTCCGGAATCAATTACTCGGACTATGCGAGATACTGCTGAGATTGTATAAAGCAATTAATGTATTTGATGGAATTTTAAACAAGTTACTTGTTATGTTTAAAACGTTTACATATAAAGTTTATGACGCATTGAAATGATTTTATTCCCACTATGAACTTGCAAACCAGGCTACTTTTGATTCCCAGAAAGGCAAAATACGTGACGACTTCTGCGATACTACAAAATTCCCTGTCGTTAAATTATTATTATATTATTACAAGAAATCTGCTTAAAGAAAAAGAAAAACAATGAATGTTTCGTTTGTCCATTTTTCTCGGAATCACCAATGCATGGATTCCATGTCCATTAAGAAATCATTCATTAGAAAGCGCTATTTATAAACCTCCATTGTAGCACGAGATATAATTTGTTTGTATTGTGCGTTAGTTAGATACGACGGTAATAATAATAATAAAACTCTACTACGGACAAAACCATATTTGATGTTTGCATTATATATAGGAAAAAGAAAATAATCAATACTACGTTAAATGTGTAATTGGACATGACACGAAATTGGAGCAAGTGGAAAACGCTTTACTCGTCACTTTCCATAGTGATAGAGCGACGGAGAAAACTCTTATTGCGCAGCGAATTATACCAAAAATACATTTTTAAATTAAACAAAAAGACAGGTTTCGTGGGACTTCTTTAATACTTTTGTAAAGCAGTTTATTATACTTTTCAAAGTAGTTTTTTCTTCATATTGAGAAGAGTTTTCACCGCTTCTGTACTGAATTTGTGCTTTACATGCTTAGAACGAACGCATTCGTTAGAACCGGTTTGAATATTTAAATCCGAAAAAGGGAAGTGGTTTCTGTGCTAAACGACAGATGTCTCCGCGCAGTTCAAGTCCTTTTAAAGGCAAATCCATTATAAAACAACAAAAAAACTTACTCAAGCTGTTAAAGCTATCAACTAGTATAAAACATATAGTGAGTGAAGGTTATAAATAGACTTTAAATATCGTATCATTTTGAATACAGTGAATGTTAAATATTGCTGAATAATCCTATAGTGTTGACAAAACTTTGATTCGTCCCAAAAAAATATTAATATTCAATTTTATAGAGAGAATCATTATTTTAACTTACAGGAAATATACTAAGTCTCATAATTCGAGTTTTGTTAGTTGGCCCAAAACATAAACTTTCCAAACCCACAGGTTATGACCCAAATTGCATGGTAATTATGGAGACTTACCGGTGGTTTCGGTGCTATCATCTCCGTTCTTGGCTTCTTCTTCCTCCTTCTTCTCAGCATCGCCGTTTTCTTCAGCCTTGCCGTTCTCAGCTTTGGTCTCTTCCTCTTTCTTCTCCTCTTCCTCCACCACGGGCTTCTCTTCCTCTACCACCTTCTTCTCCTTCTCGGTCTCCTCAACTGGAACTTCACTGTAAACAAAATAATATTACTATTTAAAAAAAACAATTTATATTAAAAATAATATCTAGATAATATTTTAGTAGTGACGATAGAGAAGTTGAATATGCGATGATGAAATACATGTTGATATATAAAAATGAACTATGTAATTTTCCCATAATTTCAAGCGTAGGAGTAAACAACACAAAAAACGCGTGGTACCACAATTTATATAGAATATAATTTAAAGTCTCAGTTTTTAAAATAGAAAAACAATAATATGTCTAATTGTTAATTATAAATATTTAATTGTGAAAACTTAATTTGTAAATATTTGATTGTCAAAATACTCTCTCTGTAAATAACAATCATCGTTATAAATGTAACGAAACGTATGCCGTTAGATTAATTCAATTGTGCTGCGTACAAACCGACATTGTTTCCTAACTTCCTTCAAATGAACAAAAAAAAAGAATTGTATTCAAGTTTATCGTTTCTCAATATTACATAAATAAAGTGTGGGAATTTTTTTTTAATTACATTACACATTGTTACTTGAAGAGAATGACTGTCCTTTGTAATATTTATTTTTATATCACATAAGTAACAAATATAGAACTTATTTCTAGAATTTTAGACTTCAAGCACATTTATTGAAATAAATTTATTGGTTAGAAACGAGTTTCTTTTCTCACGAAAACTGATGAAGTGAAAAATGAATAAAAGAAATAAGTTACACTTTGAGACTGGAATAAAATATTTGTTTAAACTTCCCACAAAAATATTACAAAAAACAACATAGAGCATCAATAACAAAAATAAACATAATTTGTTGACGTTTGAATGAATGTGAAAGAGCTATCTTATACTGAGATCTGTTCATAAACGTTCGAAAACCGAATTGTTCGTTAACCGATGTTGGATTTAAGAAACTGCTCAAGTTTATATCATCGATTGATTCTTATACAAATACAAAAATTTGGCGAAAGTGTATTTGTCTGAACTGTTCGTTAACTGAATAATAAATTTAAAATATTGTCTATTTCTCTTTTCCTCAGAAAACAACAAAAACTGAAATATAAATATATTTAATATAATGTATTATTCACTTAACTTAAGTCTACATTTATTTGAGAAGGTCAAAGTATACACTTTCCTAGTTTATAAATGCTTTGAGTTACAGTAAATAAATTAGATTGTTTACAGACTTAGTTTAAAAAACTGAACAAAATATTTGTGAATTTAGTTATTATAAGTTTATTATTTAAAAACAATAATAAAGATTGATGATAGTTTAGCAATGTGTAAGGTGAATTAATTCCATTTGACAATTACAATGGCAATAGTAAATTGGTGAAGATGTTACAAATTAGATAATTTCGAAAACCATTGCATACATATGTATTTCTTTAAATATTTATTTTAAATGTGACGTACGATATGAATAATATACTGTCAAGTCCACTAATTTTTTATAACTTAAAGTTTTAGACTTTCTGGGAAAAAGTAGATGGGAAATTTTCTAACAATTATTTATTTAATGAGTATTTTGATTTATAATAGTTGTAATGTATATATTGTTACTAATAATTTGATGTTATAATTACTTTTGTAAAAAGTTACTGTTTATAAATTGATTTTTTGTATTAAATCCTTGTTTTGTTGTGGTTACATAGATATGTAATTATTTGTGTTATTGTAAAATTGTTGTACTAAATAATGTCACTAATAATTTAAAGTTATAATTACTTTTATAAGTGTATTTTTACTGCGTATAATTTGAATTTTTTGTATTAATTCCATGTTTTGTATAAACATGTATGTTTGTGTTGGCAACAAAGAAAGAAAAGACACTTGAGAAGTGAAGTGAGAGCACTCACAAAAAGTTGTTTACAAAACAAAAGCGAAGCGTGTTTATTGTTATCGCAGTCGGCACTTGTGTGTAGTTTTTGAATCCTCTTCCAATGTGCAAATTGCATCCTTCAGGTGGCGCTGAGTCGCGAAGAGCGGTCGTTAAATTCGCGTCGTCCTTTTTTCGCACAACCCAATGTGTACAGGACATAGAAGATAAAAATAAACGGCCTCAAGGTTTCGCGCTCTGTTTGTTAATTCATCCTCTCTTTTTATGTATATATTCTTTCAGGTCGGCCATTTTGTCGTGGACCGGCGCCAAAACAAGCACGAACCGGTGCCACGAGTTTTTTTTTCTGTGTTGTATGCATGTCTTCCGTTTCTTTTCATCTTCCTCGAGTTTCCCGCAAAAACCTGAAGGGTGTTTTTTTCGAATGTGATTGTTGTGTTTGTGTGTGTATATACTTACGTTTGTTCTACTTTCTTGTCAGCCATTCTGGATAGAGTTTAGAGCTTGTAGCACGAATAGAGCGAGTAGATGTATAGAGTTGAACTGCCGAAGGATATCTCTCGGAGAGAAAAACGTACGGACACCGGCTAAAGTCGCACACAAAATGAAAGAGAAAACTGGGAAAGAGACGCAGCAAGGAAGCGGAGCGACGCGCTCTCCCATTGGTCCGCTTTCGTAATAGGTGAAAACGTCGGTGGCGCTCGCCAGTTTCCGGTAGCGTTGCCGAATTTTGCCGCAAATTTTGAATGATGTTACTCCTCACCTCTCCGCCTAATCATCATATAAAAGGATGTTTCGTCATCGTCGCAACACCGAAATATTTCTTTCGCTCTGGTTACCGGTTTATTTCGAAGCGCGCAAAAACCGCGCTCGAGAGGAACAAATGACGTTGCCAAATCTCGCGATTCCGAGAAATCTTGGATTCTTGTTCATCATTTCAGATAGCGGGAAATGCACGTCGTTATTTTCGTTTGCTTTCTGTTTCCTTTCCTCTCTCTCTCACCCCCTCCTTGTTATACTAGAACCTTTTCACGCATAACAACTTGTATCTAGGATTCTAACGGAAAAGTACTGGCAATATAAGTTCAACAAGTGTTGATTTGTTGGATTACTAAATTGGTTGCCATGACAACATAATTCAACATTAATTTAATTGTAAAATGAGTATAATTGCAGTAATCAAAATATTTTTTAAATACGTTTTGTAAAGAGAAAATGCGTATAAAATTTCATTTATTTTTAGAACCTTTTCACGTATAAGACATAACTTGTATCCAATATCTTAACGGAAAAGTACTGGCAATATAAGTTCAACAAGTGTTGATTTGCTGGATTACTAAATTGGTTACCATGACAACATGTTAGTGTCATAATAATGATAAATTACATTATTTTAATTGTTACATTAGTATAATTGCAGTTATCAAAATATTTTTTTAAATACGTTTTGTAATAGGACAATGCGTATAAAATTGAATTTATTTTTAGAACATTTTCGCGCATAATACATAACTTGAATCCAGTATCTTAACGGAAAAGTACTGGCAATATAAGTTCAACAAGTGTTGATTTATTGGATTACTAAATTGGTTACCATGACAGCATGATATTGTCATAATAATTTAACATTAATTGAATTGTTACATTACTATAATTGTAGTAATAAAAATATTTAATAAAACAAAATGTGTTTTCAAATATGTTTTGTAATGAGAAAATGCGTATAAAAGTTTATTTATTTTTAGAAAATTTTTCTCGCATAGCGCATAACTTGTATCCAGTATCCTAACGGAAAAGTACTGGCAATATAAGTTCAACAAGTGTTATGCAAATATTGGGTTATCAAATTAGTTACCATGACAATGTTTATGCTATAAACAAGTTTTAATTTAATTGTTACATACATAATTGAAGTAGTAAAAACATTTAATAAAACGAAATCTTTTTTAAATACCTTTTGGATGAAGATATAATTTATAAAAATTCATTGATTTTTAGCAATCTTTTCGCGCTTATTCAGTATTCTAACGGAAAAGTACTGGCAATATAAGTTAACAACTGCAAATGATCAATTATTGAATTACCAAATTGGTTTCCATGACAACATGATATTAATAGGTTAATTAGTTTAATTTTTACAAGAAAACATGTTAGAAGAAGAAAATTGTAATTTAATACAACAAAAATATGTAGAAAAGTGTATTTAACGTTAAGAACTTCTCATACAATATGAACATTGTAGGATAATTTACAGGTAATGGCAATATTGTAACTACTATTGTATCTTTATTATTCATTAATAGTTGAAAGACGTAAGTAAATTAAATAAGTTTAGTCTGAAATACATTTTTTTTAGAAAAATGTGAATCTTTTCTAAAAAAACTGAAATGATTCAGTAAATTATTAATGGCAAAAATCAAAACTTATTTTAATTGCACGAGAAAATTTCACAAATTGGTTAGTATTTATAAATAGCAAAATATGAATTTGTATCAAATCGATAAATGTAAAAGATTATTTTGCTTAAGATTAACAATGGTTTCGTATATTTAAAAAAAACCGTTACGATAGAAACATGATGATCCGTGCGATGTATAGCTTCTGATAAGTTACGATTTACCAAACCATCAATTACATTGCTATAGCAGCATGTTATTAACCGTGAATTATTGTTTGGGTAGAAGATTATTAAGATATAAAATCAAACGTATGAATTGTATGCTATTATTAGTTAAGACTTAAAAGTAGAAATAAATAATATTTGAATTAAAAGAAAAGAAGGAACATATTCAAGAATGATACAATTTTTCATTCCCACTATACTTATTACAAGAGTTTTCAAATTTTTGTTTTACGTAATATCTAACATAATAAACTCACAATACTCACTTACAAGTCTATTATATTAGTCTATTATAATAATTCATTGCTACTTAAATCAAAACATTAATATTGAATACGTAATAAAATGTGATATGTGTTGGTCATTAAATTTTGATTAGAATATCATAAACAAACCACAAAACAAAAAACGTGCTTGCCATGCGAAATGGAGCGCTGCTAATTTACATCGTTTCCTATATGGAAACCACCTGGCCCACCTTCGATATCGTCGGTATTGATTATTTAATCAATAACATAATTCTATGATTAGAGCGTTCCGTTTAAAAGCAAACAACACTTTCGTACAATTGAAAAACACGTAAAAGTAATTTCGGGTACTCGTAAGTAGTATTAATGGTTATCTGCACTCGTTTTAATTGAGGATTAGCGATTAGGGGATTTACAAAGTGAAGGACAACGAGTAACGTTTTTTTTTGGCTAATCGTTCAATAACTTCTCTATTTTTTTTATAAATTTCATCTTCTCTCTTTTCGAAGCTCGAATGTGAAGTTCTACCCTCACAATGACTATGATTTATGAATTCAGAGAAAACTTTATCAGATTTTTCTTCTAATTTTCTACCTGTAACCTTTGTTTTGTTACCTACCACTTCTTTGTTCTTTCTTGCTATAGAACGAAGATTTTAAAAGTAAAACTGAAAATAAAATGCTCTCAAAGAAAACTGAAAAGTTTATACATGAATCATTATATTAATCATCATTAATTTATTTAGTTTTCACAGAATAAATAAATTACATTAGAGTGATGTGCGTTAAGGACCACCCAAGCTGGAGGAGTGCTAAGTTCTAAACACAAATATGGTGAACGTTAAAGCATCGCAAGGACGACTAGTCATATATTTTTGTTTGTTTGTCTTCAATCCACTCTAACGCATAAATCACATTATTCTTTCAATTCTTTGATATCGATTATTACCATGGCAATGTTGTGTTGTGTCCGTTTAAATTGAAGAAGGATTTTGCTTTATAAAATATTCATATTGTTGTACTCGTTCGACGTAAAATATAGAAACTTGTAATAGGATTTGGGTCTATTTTCGATTGCGCAATCCTCGGCAGAAGACATGCACACTTGGCGAACCGTGGCCGAAAGTGGATTACGTAACAGTTTCTGTGAAGCCGACGGACGGATGGACGGAACATCGCTTCGGTGGCTTTCAAATTCATGCAACAAACAACACCAAAAAAAATAATGACGAAAGCTACATGAATGTAATTCGTTTTTAAATAGAGCGCACATATCATTATTATTTCCCTCGGTTATTTTGTACCTATGTATGCATATTTCTGGAAATATGAAGAGCGCATAACTTTAGATACAACTATGTAAAGTTATGTAAATGTGGTTGAAGAAACCGGTGTCAATGAGGTTACTCGATGTTCCAGTTAATTTTGACAAGTTTTAATTAGTTTCATTTCCATTACAATGCGTACGTATTTTCATAGAAAATTTGCAAATACTGAGAGAAGAATACAGTACAACATTGCTTGCAAACTAAACAAGGAATTTTTAGATGGTGAAAAGTTATGATGGACATGTAGAAGCAAAAATAAATACACAAATGATCTAATATGAAAATTAATTAGTGTAAATTGAAAACCTATGTATTGTCAATATGGGACATTGGTGTATAAATAAATAAGTATATAAGATGTTAAGTTTTTCATGTATATATGCAGAAAACAGATGAGAATAATTGTATTAGGTGCATAAATAATACAACATTACCTAGCATAGTACGGGATAAACTATAGTACTGTTTGAAAATTTCAAAAGAAATTACATTTGTATTGAGCAAAATTAAAATAAATTCTAAAAAATTAATATACATAAATGATAGCCTAGCCTTTTCCTTTTTAAATCCTCGATTATTTGGGTTTCAAACAGTGCGGCATATTGACGGAACCGATTATTCGCACTGTATGAAGTATGATTGTACTTCATGTTTACAAATCCGTTCTAAAACTATTTAGTAATTAATTTCAATAAGAACTCTAAAATTTAAATATTTTGTTTGTGTTAATAGAAAATGTAATGAAACAATAATACCCAACTTTACTATATTTAGTTTTATTGTAATAAAAAGGTGCTTTTCATTTTTCAATCTACAAGTTATTTATATAAACATTGATTGTTGTATGAAAAATGTTCTATAAGAAACTAATATAATATAAAAGTTAATAGTAATTTTAAATTCTCATATCAATCTGTAGTAAATAGACAAAAAGTAAGATACACTAAAAGATCAATCAATCAATTTTGTTTAAAATCTAGTACAAATTTAACTTGTTCTAATAAAGTATGATTAAGCAAGATGTAACATTCAGTTTATAATTAATTTGTAACTTAACAGTTTTCATGTACTTCTACTAAAGACTACATCATATTTGAGAAATAAGTCAAAATATAAGTAACTATGTCAAATTCGAACGCCTCAATTGAAATCCATTAGGGGCATAAATAGAATAGTATTATTAGTATTCCCAATACATCGTTCCTAAACATATACATCATCTAAAATAGAACCGAAGTATTCATGACATGGACTTCCTTAAAAATCTATTTTGACAACGCATTGCGTAAAATCTAATTGGAGTTAGAAAAATAGTCAAAAATAAAATTTATATATATATATATAAAAAGCAGCAAATACGTAACATCCAGTTAAGTTTTAGCAACTTCATTATACGAAGAACAACAAAAATACGTTGAACCTAAAGAATTCGTTCTAATGTGCTAATGCTGCGCTATTTATTCAAGTTATATGCGATTGCTTCTCAATTCATTGCTCCAACACGAGCACGAGTTGTATAAATCAAGATTTACCACCCAATTTCAGTTAGGATTTGTCGAAGAACTGTAATTAGCGAGATTTATCCGATTTGCATGTGTAAGGATAGGGTGAAAAAAGGTGGCTTGATAATTTGAATTTAATCCGCGACGCGATATTGATCTATGTATTTATTGGGTCAAGGCAGTACGTTTGGTGGTCTACGAAGATGTTGTAATGACCTTAGATATTCTAAGTACTCCCTCTAACACAAGCTAAACAATAGGGTGTAATTATAGTAGAGGAAAAGTTATGCAATTCTCATTAATATTTACAATCTAATGATATATTTCCAATGGATCAATTCAATGAAAACCTTACCATATGTTTCACTCTATACAATCATTATACAATGTGTATACAATATTTCACATCATCCACAGTTTTTCTTATAAGAATTCCTATGAACAAAACAAGTAATCATGTTTAAACTAAATGATAATCTAATTGGAATTGTATATGACAATTTGTCTAATTATTTACTATTGGGTATTATATTTTATAAATAAATCTATTCTAAGATTATACAATTATATAATTATGTTTTTATTTCTTTGTTTCAAAGAAAATGTTTCAAAATTTTGAAAATTTTCTTGGGTTTTCTAATCTCGGAATTTTAATTATTAGATTACATTATCTTAGTTGTCTTCTTGCTTAACTTTGTACATTCTATTTATCTACAAATGTTTTGTTTAAAATGTCTGAAGATAACTGGTACTGTTTAAACTGTAAAATATTCTATATTATAGCAAGAAGTTATAGTTTAGAAATTAACGATTTTTTTTTATCTCAAATCTGTACTTAGATATTATATGCAATTACATTGATGTTGTTATTTTTCGATGTAGTACTTTGTTAAATAGATGATGATAAATTGTTCTTATTGGATAGTGGATTGTGGTTTAAGGAAAGTTGCCTATATTTGAAGTCTGTGCTGACTAATTATTTAGTGTGCAGTGTACTAGTGTTGGCATCTGGCGGTGGTTGTGTTAAATGTAGACTGGGTCTATCCGATTCTCGGTGGAGTTGCTTGCGGTGCTTTCAATCCAACTAAATGAAGTTAAAATCTGGGCACCTGGAAGCCATTTTATAATTTCATGTACTATACTAAACGGCGGATTGTGGGATTCTTGGATACAGTGTGTGCGTCTGAAGGTGGACAAAGTGTGGAGGGTATAGTGTGTGTCGGTCAACAGTGTTCCTTGCGAAGATCCCTGGGTCGATTGCGATTGTGGCGTTCGGTTGCAGAAGCGAAATAAAAAAAAAGTAGGTGCAGAGAGGAGAGAAGAGAAACTACGCAAGAAGACGTCGTCCAGAGCTATGTGTGTGTACAGTTTGTGTTGACATAAGAGGAATTCGAGAAGTCCGAGAGAGCAGCCTCCTTCCTTCCTTCTGAGTCAAGTGCTTGGAGGCCACTAGGGACTATTCTTGAGCACTGGAAGGATTAAAAATAATAAAGATGGGCAATAATGCCGCTACTGCGAACAAGAAGGTCGACTCGGCAGAGAGCGTCAAGGAATTCCTCGACCAGGCCAAGGAGGAGTTTGAGGAAAAGTGGAAGAAAAATCCAACCAACACAGCCGGTCTGGAAGACTTTGACAGAATAAAAACACTGGGTACTGGATCATTCGGCAGGGTGATGATAGTCCAGCACAAACCCACCAAGGAGTACTATGCCATGAAGATCCTGGACAAGCAGAAGGTGGTCAAGCTGAAACAGGTGGAGCACACCCTGAACGAGAAACGCATCCTGCAAGCCATAAGTTTTCCATTCTTAGTGAGCCTGAAGTTCCACTTTAAAGACAATTCCAATCTATATATGGTGCTTGAGTATGTCCCCGGTGGTGAGATGTTCTCACACCTCAGGAAGGTTGGTCGGTTCTCTGAGCCACACTCGCGTTTCTATGCAGCTCAAATTGTGCTTGCTTTCGAATACTTACATTACCTAGATCTGATCTACCGTGATCTGAAACCAGAAAACTTACTCATAGACTCTCAGGGCTACCTAAAAGTCACTGACTTTGGCTTCGCCAAACGCGTTAAGGGGCGCACTTGGACTCTGTGTGGCACCCCCGAGTACCTGGCACCAGAGATTATCCTCAGCAAGGGCTACAATAAAGCCGTAGACTGGTGGGCACTCGGTGTGTTAGTTTATGAAATGGCTGCTGGCTATCCACCATTCTTTGCTGATCAGCCCATACAAATCTATGAGAAAATCGTATCGGGCAAAGTGCGCTTCCCATCCCATTTCGGATCGGACTTAAAGGATCTCCTGCGTAATCTCCTCCAGGTCGACCTCACCAAACGCTACGGCAACTTGAAGGCCGGCGTCAACGACATCAAGGGACACAAGTGGTTCGCGTCCACCGATTGGATTGCAATCTTCCAGAAGAAGATCGAGGCGCCCTTCATACCGCGCTGCAAGGGCCCCGGTGATACCAGCAACTTCGACGACTACGAGGAGGAGCTCCTTCGCATATCATCAACGGAGAAATGTGCCAAGGAGTTTGCCGAGTTTTGAATCATTCTTTTATGTATTTTGTGTAAGTAGTCCAAACAGAAGACTAATCTATTCCAATTGGATAGATGCTTTGCATACCTTTCCAATTTGCTGCAAACAACAACAAAAAACCATATTGCGCCTATTTACAAAGCCAATCATTGACACAGCAAATACTTGACTCGGAGTGAGCATACGCGATTTTATCAACAAACATTACATAACGCATTTATTTATTATATAGAAAATACAAAAGGCGAAATTAAAAAATAGAAATATCATAAGTAATGTTATAATAATGGTATAGATAAGACCAAATGCCATTTCAGATATACAGTTTATTTTGATAATTATTTATTTATCAGCACTTAATAAATTTTTTTCATATAATATAAACATAGAAGTGGAACAAATTTAATATGAAAACAATTCAACATATGTATCAACTTATTGCAATTATGTTATATTCTTGACGTCTTGAATTTGAGCCCTGATTATACTAATAATACAGGAATTGCGAGCAAAAGATATCTGGGACGCCGAACGAGGTCAATATGAAATTATGAATATGGAGGTGATACACTTCTGTGTACTGATTTTCAATAGATATAAAGTGCTGATGTAATTACGAAGGGCTTCAGACGTAGACGGGATTTGATAATTTATCAGAAGATTACGCGTACGGATTACCTATAATTTCCAATGCAAACAGTTTCAAAAGTACGAAAATAAAAAAATGTCTTTTAAGAGAGAGAGAGAGAGAGAATTGCAAGTAACAATAAAGCATTAAAAACCATTTCGAACGTGATTGGCTTTAATGGTGGTTTGTTCGAAATGCGTGACGCACGTAGATTCAATTCAATTACGAACGGAATCCAAATAGTTTGTAGTAATAAAGAGAAGGAGAGAGAGAGAGAGAAAACCGAGCAGTTCAGAAGGCGATTCCATTTTCGTTCATATTTACTACTATTAACTTGTTTGCAGTGCAATTTTGGAATTGGCGTTAATTATTGTTAATTACGAGCGGTCCGCAAAATTGATTGATTAATTGGCACAATTAAAGGCCGCACCATGGTTTGAGATCCAAACCCCGACTTCGGCGATTCTCTTCTACCCTTTCTTTCTTTCACTCTATCTATCTATATATATATAAATTTTTGTTTCTCCTTCGTCAATCGCTTATTGGTGAATTTCTAAAAGTTTTGCGCAACTTCTTCATTCTCCGTTGCATAACGTGCCCGCATCGCCGTTTTCTTTTTAGGCGTTGCACGCTCTCTCTCCGTCTCTGTTGCTCTCGTTTGACCGGAGGCTAGTTCCAAAAACGATCGGTTTTACTCGTCTCAGAATATATATATAAACACATATATAATATATTGGGCAAGCTGTTGTGAAATTAGATGTATTTAAAGTTAAATGTGTTTTCTTTTCGACTATTTGCTAATAATAAATGCAAGGCATCCGATTAATTATGCAAGGATGGAGCGAGTTGTCCGCAAAGAGAAAAGAGGCCTTCTCGTTCGGGCGAAGACTAATTAAAAGCGATTTTCAGCTTGGATTGGTTCTGTGATATAGCGTGTGGCCTGGTTCATCGGGGTGATTTGAACTTTTTTGCGTTTATTTCTTCTTCAAAACCTCATCAATACTTATTAATTCCACTTCATTTCAATTATTTTTATTGACCGTTACGGTTTTTTTTGCTGTTGTTGTTTTTTCATTATTACTAATTAATAGTGTACGCGCTTATACAAACTTACTATCGTAAACTTCAACAACTTACCTCAATGTTTGGAGATTGTTTTGATAAGTTTTATCTGTGTAATTGTGGAAATATACAAAATTATACTAATTAATTTATGATTATTATTATTAACATAACATGATTAAAAAGCTATTATAATTAATTATTTTGAAACGATTAAATTAATTTATACGATCTAAAAAAAACTTATTTTTGAGTTTTTATTGATACATAATTTATTTAAATCAACATCATGATTATTTAAATTATTATTAAATTATTACGATTCATATTGATAAATTAATATTATAAATTCGTCAATTTTCTTATATAATATCTATTTCTGCCAATATACCGGACTCTTTGAAACCAGAGGTCTTGTTTTAAAGACAAGAAAACACTTGAGCTATTACTTTTAGAATTTATTTTGCTCAATTACAATTTAGTTTTGTTGACTATAGTGAATCCGGACTGATTGAAGCCGCACTATGAGAGGTATTGTTATAATTAAGATATATAATCATTATGGTCACTGTTATGTCATGATAACTAGATTATTTTGTTTACTGATTGATCGCAGACACTGCTTTTATCAGATTATTTGATAGATTGCAGTTACTCATCAATTTTTAAATAATAATTGTGGTTTATGAAGAATTAAATTGTTTTTTTATTTCTTAAAGTAAAAATAATTTGATTCACTTAACTTGAAACAATGAATATGTTCATAAAATTAAAAGTGAAACGAATGAAATTGAAGAAAATTCCATTTGGATTAAATTGACTCAAGTTAAAATAAAATAGACTTTTTTTACTAATTCTAATACTAAACGTTTTATTTTATATTATTATATTTTTTTATTTAATCGATAAAACTTATTAAATTGAATATAATTTAAATTTCTACTTAATACAGTAGAAAGTAGACGCAATTAATTAAAATTAACATAAACTGAATGTACCTTCGTTAATAGTAAAAACTAATGAATGCAAGTTACATTTATAAAGAAAACTAAATGAAATGAACATTCTTCAATAAAAACAAATAAAATTAGTTTGTTTATTTAACACAATATACAGAATTACGAACTGGTTCCGTTCCAAAGGGTTGTTCGTAAGTCGCATTTGTTCGTAAGACGGAGGAATTTTAAAAATTTCAAAATATACTTATTTTACCACACTTTATCATGGAAAAATAGAATCAAAATATTTACTTACAAATACTTTTCAATGTAGACATCACAATTATTTAATAAAAAAACGTCAAAAGAAACAAATGCAACCAAACAGTTAGTACATCTTCCAAAAATAATTATATATCTCCTAGTATCAAGGAGTTTTTAGAATTTTGTTCGTAAGTCCGGGAGTTCGTAAGTCGGGGAATACCTGTAGTTAAAAGTTTCTATATTGATTCTTTCTAATTAAATGAAGATAATTAATAATATTAATGAATTAATTAATGTATTTCAATTCATTATTTGTAAAGGTTTTAATCGAAATTTGATGTTTCTCACTTATTACATTCTCAGAAAAGTAGAATTTCGTTTATGGTAATTTGTAAAGTTTAAGTATCAAATTATTATAAAAAAAGATAATTTGTTAATAAGTGAAACAAAATTGAATATATTTGAAATATGTTTTCAACGAGTTTGCCAATGGAAAATAATTGAAAGCGATTGGAAAAAAAAACGATCAAAAATATATAAATATCTGAAGCCAACTCCGTATAAGTATTTGCTGTTTATATGTATCGATGTTACTCAACTGTAATCTCTTTCCTTTGCAGATTTGCCATTTCCTTACCGGATTATTACAAGTCAGCGGTGGATCGTTGGGGGGATCCACGTTTATTTTATTTATTTGTCTTTATAAAAAAAAACATAAGAAATACCCTTTGCGTAATTAAATGCAATAGAGATACACGCCTACACCACAACCAAACAAAAGAAAATACACACACACACACAGAGACATAAACACGAAAACAAAAATTCAAAGAATTTAAGAAAAATAACAATTCAGAGAACGATTCAAAAAAAAAATTGTTACAATTTTTTTGTTTTTAAATTTTATTTCTTTCTTAGATTACGTAAAATCATTCCTTTTTGTCTGACCCAAATAGTTAATCTCACTCACTCACTCTCTCCACTTAGACGACACTTGTATAATTTATTCACTAGTAACCGATTTCGCTTACGCAATTGCTTGCGATGTCAACAACAACAAGAAAACATCAACTGAAGAAAAAAAAATACAAAAGCAAAGAAGTAAAACATAAATCTTTCCATCGATCGGTTTTCTCTAAACCGAAGGTGAAGTTAAATCTCGAATTGAATAAGTACAAAGTTTACGCGCGCATCAATACGTTGAGTATTAAACAAATGTACGTAAAAATGAACATCGTTGAAGCTTTGGGATAATTGTGTGTGTGTCTTCGCGCCAATCAAGTGCTGCTAATACTTTGTACAATGTTTGTTAGAACGAGCAAAAACAAGAAAAAAAAACACAGCTTCTATGTTTAAGTTTAATATTATCATATTGTATATTCAAAAATATATATATATATACATATATTATTTTTTAATTAATGTAAGATGTGAAGCCCAGCTTAAATTCCTTTAGGTTCACTTTTATTACCAATGCCATATCAATGAAGGCAATTTATCCAAAGTTTCACATCACACACGCACGCTTTATACACAACAAACAACAAAATAAATAACAATTTTTTTTTAAATTGTGTGTATGTATATATAAGTATTTATATACCGTATATATATATATAATTTTTATATAATTTAGTCATTTGTTATTTGTTTGTTTTAATTATTTTTTTTTTAATTAATTAATAATTATTTTATCCTTGTGTGTTTGAAAAACAGAGCTTTCTTTCAATGATATCTAATCGAATTGGATTCATTGGAAGAGTATAATAGTAATGATGATAGTAATAAAATAGCGAGAAGATATGATATATTTTTATCTTGAGGGAAAAAGAAAAAACACATTGATATCAATTTGGTGCTTAATCGTAAATTAACAAATAAAAAATGATTGAATTAATAGTAATAATGACGTTGAGAGGAGGGAAAAGGATAATACAATATACAGCTTTAAACTAACTATATTATGATAAATTCAAAATTCTATTTTCAAGAGACGCAAATTCGAGGAAAGTTGTTAAATATATATATATATCTTATTTTGTTTTTATTTCGTGATTATTTTATGTTCTTCGTTTTGACCTCTTCTGCAGAGATTCGTTTATTTCGTTTTCTCTCCTTTCTTTAAAATCGATGTGATCTTTCGGGGTGGTGCAATTCGTCAGTTTTCGGACCCCCAAAAACTTGATGATTACGATGTATTCCGATTGTAGGAAAGAAGGAAGTAGTTGTAAATATTTTATTATTTATTATGATCAATGGCTTCGTCTTGATGTGCGTTTTTATGTGTGTGGGAAAGAGGAATTTAGCGACTGTAAATCTGTTTTTTTAGTGTAACTGAAGAGGCGCGCGCTTTCAGAGTTAATGAAGTAATTAATGACTAACATATGTTTAGGGGTATGTTTCATACACACGAACACTCGCAGACAGACAGACACATCTCATCTAAATCACTATTAAGATTGCTCTTTATTGTTATATAAATATATATAAAAAAAAATGAAAAGCTCCGCGGAGCAAAGGTATTTGTGCTTTTCCAAGTCCTGTTTGTGTCCAAAAAAATAAATATAATTATATATATATAAATAAAGAATTAAAAATGATAAAAAAAAGTATGTGAAAAATTTTGACAAAAAAAAATGGTAACAATACAAATATTGAAGCTAAATAAGTTTTTAGGGATCTTAGCCTTTATAGGAATTGGTAAAACCACTGTGTATATTTATTATTAGTTCTTAGGGTTTCACAACTAGTCATGAACTTCGTATGACTCCAAACAAAAAAAATAATAAGGAAAAAAGCAAAAAAAAAACGTAAATAATAATAATAATGAGAGTATCTAGGATAAAAACAAAACAAAAAATAAACAAACAAACACGGGTTTAATGACACCAAGTATTCTAACGTAATTCGCTTCTTCTGTCTTCTTTCGTTTGTTAAATAAGTGACTTGACACTATGGGAGTTGTGCGAACGTCATGTGCAAGAAAACTAAAGTAGGAAATGTATCTTTGTCAGATCGGTTCCATTGTTTTTCCCTTCATTCATGTACAACACACAAAACACCAAAATATACACCTTATTTATCCTTAATACGATTGTTTTTTATATATATAAATTATTTATAGAGACAAACGTAATTTTCGTTCCAATAAATGTTTTTGGCGCATAGGAATAATCACCGATTTATGTATTTCTTTATTATTATTATCGTTTCCTCCTTCCGATTTGTTGTGTCGTTTATATAAATAATTATATGATATATGTTTCATTGGATACAGTTTTTTTTTTCTCATATTATTCTCTTATTATTATTTTTTTTGTCCTCTACTAATGCTATTGTACGGAATAACATATTGTCGTTTAGTGCGCTGTTCTTTGAAGAACCCTGTTGTTTTTTGAACAATTCTGAAATAATAAAAGGAAGACTATCCCAGTAAGCCCTGACATGTGTGTTTATTTCGTCGGAAGTTTCCAGTTCGGGTTCAAGGTAAGTGCACGTATTTCAGTTTCCTTCTTGTTCGCTCAACGCTTATGTTATGCATGCAACTAGTATAATTTTCACGACCTCGTCGTTTTAATGCTCAATGAATTCGTCCGTTGTATTTTTAACTTTTCGCGTACTTTTTATTGATGATTACGTTAATTATGTTCGGAGCGCTAATTGATTTTGAATATGCTCGAGATGATAAATAAATTGGTCAATTATACGGCTCAGTTTCCATTGTGCGATTATTCCTTGCTTTCGTGGTGCGACGAAAATAGTCGTCGTGTCCGTTTATTTAAAACGTCTTCACTTAAGCAATTGTCGCATCATATATATCCACTTGTCTGTGTCCGTCAGCTACCATAAATTTGTATTCAAGCTCTAAAAAGTTATACAAATTGAAAAATTTCATTTATAGATCTACATCAGTTTGTTATAAATTTGCCAAACGACATATGTCAATCATACTGTCTCATTTATGACCATTCTATGCATTTATTATTTGTTAAATGGACATCAATTATAAATTGACAAGAAAAAATATTAAAAATGTTGAAGTTGACATATGTCAATTTTAAATTCAATGTGATATTATATAATTATGACAAATTTCAAAGTCAATATTTACTTTATTTGAACTTGACATATTTCAAACATTTATCTATCGAATTAAGTTTTCTGGTGACATTAATGTGAAGTAATCTAGTTTATAAAAGGTATTTTTCATAAGTATTTCTTTCTATCTTTCAAATTTGGTTTTATGAATAATTCTAAATTAATTAAATTTGTGAATTGTCTTTAAAAATATTCTATTTTTTTTTAATTGAATGTATAAAATTGTGTTCTTTCAAATTTTGTTTACATAATGCTTTTATTAAGCACATTCAATATTCATTTTGCAACTTATAATTGAAGTTAACAGATGTCAAATTGAGTCTTGTGATTATCAGACAGTTATTTTAATTCATTATATATTTAACTATGTTAAGTCTTTAAAAAAATTATTAAAGGACAAATAAAAAAAACTTTCATTAAAAAACTTTTTAAATTTACATTTTACTTTGTAACATCACAAATTATATCGAATTTGTTATTGGAAAAGTACTTACATAAAATAACTACTATCAATTATTATAATTAAAATCGATGAATTGCATTTGATTTCATATTTGCTCATGTACTTGAAAAATATTTATTTTTAGAATTGTTCCAATGATATGGCAGTATCTTATTGAAATACCATAATTTTACTATAAATAGATTGTTAGTTTATGGATGTGATTTAGTTATACGTATGTATTTTATTCACAAATTGTTGTTTTCGGTTCATTAATAATTCAAAGATGATTTTCCGAATTACTCGAATTGTTCGTTAACCAATTGCACATCAATACTTCGCTTAGCCCGGGTTATCAATTTCGCCAGTATCCTGGACTGTTTTAAACCGGACTAATCGAGGAACAAAGTACATACAAAAAGAGATTTGACCATATACATAATTCTGCATTTATTCACATTGATTATTTTACAAAAAAAATCTTTCACGAACATGTTTGTTGGTGTGTTCGCAATTCGAACTGTTTGTTAACTATACGAAGTAATGGTTCTTCGCATAGCCCGGGTAATCCGTTCCGCCAATTTTCTACTTTGAGACCGGACTAAACGAAGAACATTATACAGCAATATTTGGCATATCCAAAATCATAGACTGTTTGAAACCGTACTAAACGAGGAACATTCTACAATAATATTTCGCATAGTTCGGGTAATCCGTTCCTCCAATATTCTAGACTGTTTGAAACCGGACTAAACGAGTAACAAAGCATACACACAAAGAGCTTTGACTGTATAAAGAATTAACTTTTATTTTATCAACAATTTGATAATAATTTATGTTCAGATTTGATTAACATTAAATTTTTAATTTATAAAGTTTTTTTATTCTGCGATTTGGGATGTGAAAATGTGTTGATTATACGAAGTATCCAACAAATTATGTTGTTTATAAATATCGTGGAATAATTGCTAATTTACTTAATACGTGTAATCAAGACGGTTGGTCTTTCGAAAACTCTGGGAAACATGTCACTTAAACTGTATAATTTGCATGGATAATGTACGTGTATAGTATACATACAAAAACAAAAACAAAGTTGAATGCTTCCTAGAACTATTATGCTATTCGATTGTGTTGCGTAGTGTGGCATTCGTATAAGGATTGTTGTTGAAAAAACGCAGAAAGTGTACCATATAGACATGCCGTTTATTGCGTCAAATTTACTAAATCAACTATGTTTAGACTCGTAGCCTTAAATAGAAATGTCATTGTCGCACGCAACAGTTTTATATATACTTTTTTTATGCAATGAGTATTGTCTAAGTACTGGACAAATAATTTATATTGAAATAACAGGTATGTATATTGATATAATCATAGCTTTAATGATCATTAAGATTAATAAGTTAGTAATTAGTAAAAGATTTATGAACAAGTACACATTTTTTTTTAATAAATTATAAATATGTTCAATAATAAAGTTATTAATAATAATAATGCATCTTCGATTAGTCCGGATTCACTATAATCCGGTTTGAACATTTCAAAATAGACTAAATTATAAAATTGAGCGAAATAAAGTTTAAAAAATTTGTACACAAAATATTTCTTTTAAATTCGTTTATACAGTCCTCAATTAGTCCGGTTTCAAATAGTCCTGGATATTGGCTGATTACCCGGACTATGTGAGGTATTGTTGTAGTACATATATTTGAGTATTGAAGGAATGCAGGAATGTTAGCCAATATTGTGTTACATTATTCTGCTTGCGTTTTAATTGCTCAATTACATTGAAAGCGAAAATGTCTTTACATAATTCGCTTGATTACCGGAGAGTCTTCAATGCATATTCACCTTGAATATAGAAATTGTCAGTATCTACAAGGAAACACGGTTAAGTAACATTGAATTTTAATTTAGAAAGTACTTATTATTAATTGCAACTATGATTATATACAATCTACAGCAAAAAGGTCATCCAATTAATTAGAAGAAATAGAAGAAATAATTTAATTATTGGATAGATCCTGTCAACAGATTGTTTTCCTATAGTAGCTTTTTTAATAAATCTAAGTATTAAATATAATTTAATTGGTGACCCGACAAAAACACGCTGTAACAAAAGGGCACAGGACAAATGCGCGCTGTAACAAAAACGCTCAGTAAACAACAACGTGAAATTTACGCACGATATTCACTCTAGTGCAGTGTTTCCCAACGTGGGGCCCACACCCCACAAGGGGCCGTTTGTTTGTTAAGGTAGGCAATTAGAAAATGGACACATGTATAGCATATTAAGTATATGTTACATAGGGAACATAAGAATTTTAGAAAAGCTTTGGTGGGTATGGTACAAAAAAGGTTGGTAACCATTGCTGTAGTGCCTTAGGTTTGGTTTTGGATGTATTTTAAAATACATATCAATTCTCGTGCATTTGACGTGGTTGTTTAATGCGCGCTTTTATTATTGCGCTCTTTTGTAACTGTGCGTTTTTGTCGGCGCGCTTATTACGGCGTCAAATTAAATTAAATTAAAACTTGTCTAAGATGTTTTCATAAAATATAATTACCATATTTTTTTTAATAAATGGTAAAATAGTAGCAAAATGTTAGTTGTTGATTTTTCCTTAAATAAATTAAACATATCCTTAACCAATGCAAAGTCTTTAATTAAACAAGTATTCTAAAACAAAGTACTAAGATTAAGATAAATATAAATAAAGCAATCATGCAAAAGTTTTATATCTTTTTAATTAAAAAAAAAGTTTTTATTTGTTCATGAATTGTTGTTACAATTAGAGACAAATTGTCATTGATACAACATTATTTTTCATATCCAATTAATTCTGCTTTACGAGAATGAACTATATAATCAATTTTTAGTAATAAATTTGGATAATTTTGAAACATAATTCACACAATAATTAAATTAAAGATAAATGAAGTATTCATACAAAAGTTTTATAAAACCATATAAAAAATGGTTATTATTTCTTTATAAATAAATGTTTCAATAAAATATAAAATCTTATAACTAGTTTTTTTTTATATTTTACTTTACGAGAGAGAACAAAGTTTATTTCTAATTTGAAACAAAACAAAAAAATAGTTAAAACGTTTTTTTTAATTTGTTTATGAATCAATGTTTCAATAAAAGTTAAATTCTCATTGAAATAAGAGTTTCAATTAATTAAGAGCGAAAATAAACTTTATTTGTAGCTATAATTTACAAAAGGTCAGTGACCGAATTCTGTGATCATATAATATTCGATTATGTCCTTTGTGAATGATTTGCTTTATTAAATGACATTTGCATGGATTCAGTTGGCATCTGAAGGTCGTTTTGTTTTATTTCGAGGATTCCAATTTGAAAAATATATAATTTCTTAATTTTTCAGGACGTTTCCCCCTTGTTATATCTTAAGGCTTCCAAATTACTTAAAAAAGAATGATTGCAAAGTTCGTTTATTATACTGTTAGAAGAATTTGTGTTGTGTTGAAATACCACAAATAAAGCAACAATTGTTGTTTATTTTTAACTTACTTTTTATAATTTTAAATATTCATGCATTATTTATATAATTACTAAAATTGTTGATATGTAATGAGTATTATAGTAATAAAAAGTATTTTTCTAAATATATCGGGTTTAAACATATTTTCATTTACAAATGATTAAGATGTTTCAATATAGAAAAAAAACATCAAATTTAATTAAAATATTTGTTGATTTTTTTAGTAAAATTGTAACTAATTTATTGCGTCACTGTAATAATTATTAACAAATGTATAATTGCTTGTATAATTTGTTCACAATATTGTATTTTATAAATGTTTAAGTTATGAAAAATAAAATTGATTTTCGTCGTATAAGTCGAATATTTTCTCTGATGTTTAGCAGCGTATATTTTCTACGGGTGGATTAGACTAGGCTATTAGTAGGATAAGATATATCTTGACATTTGTAATCTCATCATGTTCAAGTGTTCTCGAATCAATGAAACATCTCTTACACTCAACGGATGTTTATTTTACACTTGTATTTACAAATATAATTCAGTTATTTTGTTTTTCCTAAAAAAATATAATATAATATCAAGTTGTTGAATGTCACTAATGCAATGAAATATGTCAATGGAGGGAGAAGTCGAGAAGAATGTCCATTACATCGACGTCTATTTGGGGAACGTGACCGGTCTTCGTCCTGTCTTCTCCAGTTCCGATGTCGTCCTGAAGGTGGAGTTCCTTTCGGAATGTCTTTTGGAAACGGAGAAGCTTCATCTGGATGAAATCATTGAGATCAATACCAACGTCAGCCTGTGTGTGGACTTCGATGATCGCTCCAGCTTCGATCGGTACATCACCAATCCGTTGGTGCTCACTGTCACGGAAATCGAATCTGAGGTGACAGCAAACGAAGATATTCCACCGTCGGGGAAGGCGTATTGGATGTCCGAAGAGAGTGTTCTGGACCTACAGGAGGCGTTGGAAGGACTAAAACAAACGGCTAGTAAAAAGGCTATCTCTAAAACTACACCGAAATCGTCATCGTCCAAGAAGAGCCGGGACAAAATGTCGAGGGAGAAAACTTCTAGCAGAGGAAGCAGATCTTCGAAGACTAGAAAATCTAAGGAGAAGTCGGAGGTCAAGGTTAAATTGGAGCTGCCCAAGAGCGATAAACCCAAGGGACCGCAGGTGGCAGGAATCGGAATAATCGATTTGCTTCCACTGTTTTTAGGCGAGGAATTGATAGAGGAGAGCGTTTTGCTTAAAGGCGATAAAAAGTTGATGCTCGATGATCGTTTGAGATCCGTGATGAATCTACCTAAAATCGAAGTGGAAATTACGATAGACGCGCCGATTCCAAGCGGAGAAATTTGCAGTTTGACGATTGAATCTATCTACAATTTGCCATCGGTGATGGCGCAGGAAATGAAGTATCAATTGTGCGTTGATATACCGGCAAGTAGCAAGCAGTTAATCAACTTTAAAAATTTCAAGTACATGCAGGAGGCTCGAAAACAAATTCAGAACAAGCTGTGGTTCGACTCCGATATAGAGACTAATTACTGTTTGAATCTGAACATGGAAAAGGTGAAGAACAGTTTGGATAGGCCACTCGATGAAGCTATAGCTACCGACTTTCCTAGATTGGAATATAATCAGATGAAACGAACTTTTGCTACACAAGACGATTTAGACGCTTTTAAACGGAGAATCTCTAAGTATCATTGCATTGGGATTGAAATCTACATGCAGAAGGCTGAAGCTCAGCCGGGAGTTTCAGTAGCTTCGGTGAAGAGCAAGAAGAGTGCCAAAGAAAAGGGTAGTAGTAAAGGGAAAAGTTCTAAAAGTGCTGCGGAGCCTGCACCACAGAAATCCGAAGATTATCTACACTTGATGGCCTATGTGGATTTATGCAGGTTGCTGTATCCGGGTGAGAAATCGGTCAGAATTGCGTGTCCGGTGAGGACTTATCAAGGAGATGAGATCGAGAAGAAAACCGGATTGAACGATTCGTTCTTCAGGCCAAAACCGCCGCCGCCGCCTCCAGTTGTTCCCAAAGCGGATAAAAAAGGAAAAAAAGGGAAGGAAGGTAAAAAGGAGAGCAAGAAAGGTAGTAAAAGCAGTAAGGGTAAAGATAAGTCTAGTAAATCTAGCAAGGGTAAGAAAGGTAAGGGTAATACGGGCGATCTTAAGGTGAAATTGGTACCGCCGCCACCACCTCCAGAGCCTAGTCAATTGGTTTACAGTGATGAAGGGAACCCGACCTTCCTCATAGTTGAATTATCTTTTAACAAAGCTTTGATTCCGCCTAAGGAATTGGAAGATTTGACCGATCAATTGCACGATATAATCGAGAGTGCGCGTCCGAACCTGATATTGACGAAGGATATCAGATCGCCAAAGGTTACTGATGAGTTGTTCAGAAATACGCTGAAGGAATGCGCCAAAGATTTGAAGATACAATTTCAGAATTATCGCACTGAGAGTATATTAGGAGACAACGAGAAGGTTTTTATCAACTATTTGCAAAGGAAAGGTGCTTATCAAACGTACATGGCCTCTCTGATACGCGCTGCAACTTGCTACGTTGGTTCCTCGTATGAATACGATTCGAATTGTTCCACCAACGAATTCCACACTTTTATATCAAACGTTTACGTGGATTTGGTGGAGAAGATTAATAAGGTGGTCACGGAGCTATATCGTGTTGGCGCTGGCGTTGATGATAACGTTCCTAGTAGATCGGAAGAACTGTTGGTGTACGCTCATGAAGCAATAGACTTGAATGCAGTTGGTTTAGCGAATCGTTACTTGCTGGAGCGGATCTGCAAGGAAGAGACTAATCCGGACTTCTGGTTCGATTATGGAGTATATCATATGCACATCAGGGAAGTTGAGAAGGCCATGGAATGCGCTTTGGAAGCTTTGAGGATTAACGTTACTCATGGGAATGGTCTGATTTTGTACGCGTTACTCCTGACCAGGAAGAACAAGAACCACGAGGCTGAAACATGTCTTTTAAACCTGACCTTAAACTATCCTGCTTGGGTTGAGGGTTGGGGAGCACTCTACTGCGTGTATTATAAAAGGAACAACGTGGAGGGAATGGAAGTAGCTCTTGAGATGGCTTCTAGGGCTTTGGACCGTCAAGAATTGGAACCGACGAAGGATTACGTTTGGACCAATAGGCATATACCTAATACTGTTGCCTATAGGACTTGCTGCTTCTTCATTTCGATGAGGCTCTTCGACGAAGCTGAAATCATGCTATGTTTGGAGATTGCCAAAACGTACTCGCATATTAACGAGTATTTGCTTGCAGTGATCAGCTATTATAAAGAGGATTACGATCACGCTATAACTCATATTGATAACGCTGTCGCTACAGGGGGTTGCGATTACATTACCTGCACTTTCAGAGGGCATGTGAATGTGGCTATGGGGATGATGCAGTGCGCTTTGGAGGAGTACAATAAGATCTTCGATTTCTTCTCGCAGCCGGATGAGAACTTCCTTTACTTTGTTTACATAAAGAGCGGTTTGTGCTACAGCGCTTTGGGTGATGAGCAGAAGGCTCGCATCAACATACTTCAGGCCTGCAAGGTTAATGGATCGGCTTACGCTTGGTTATGCGTCGGTGTTTTGTTCTATTATCAGCACGATTTCTTACGGGCTGAAGAGAGTTTGGGTCAAGCAAACGCGCTTGACAACAGGATGCCCGAAACTTGGGCTTACCTCACGCTGACCAACGTAAAAATGGGGAAACAGCACGATGCGAACATGTGCTACCATCAGGTCATCATGAATAACCTGCAGAACGAGGAGTTGTTGGGGACCATCAAGGAGGCTCTGGACGAGTTGAACGTCAAGTTCGAGGAGCAATGAAAGACGATCGATTGCATGCCGATTACTTCTAATTCTCAATTTTTATTTAAACTAAACCTGCTGCTGTACAATAAATACATTATATTCAGTAAATTCTATCTCTAACTTGGAGTTCACTACGTGTCTTAGCAGCCGTTGAGTATTTAGTACCGAAGCGAAAAAACAAATAACATAAGTCTTAATTCTCGTAACTTAGGGTTTTGGGGATCGAGAGAACTAAAGGAACTTAGGTGAAAGCGGGTTTCCGATACATGCCTACTACACTACTCTTTAAACTACTTCGGATACTTCTGGTTTAGGAACTATACGATGCTCAGGATAGTTTTGGGAATGTGAAGTATTATTATAATTTTTAAGGAGGAATAAATATAATTGTGCTGCGATGTTTATTTCCTAGTTTGTTGTGTGTGTGTGTGTTTGTGTCTATGTTGTGTTTATGTACGTTCTTGTTGCTGCTTAAGCGTCTTCGTCACTTCGGCGCCTTCTGCCTGGGCCTCCGGCGAAGTTGGCTGCGGCAAGACCCATCAGATGTTTGGCAGCCTGGGATCCGGAAAAACCGCGGCCCAGACCCAAATCCAATCCACGTTTGGAGCTGAAAATTACACACATAATTAGATAGTACAAAAACAAGATTGAATGTTGCAAATACTCGTTATTTATAATACTAAAATATAGTTAATTTTGTAACATTCAGCGCATCTATAATGTGACTTTCATATTAATAATTAATGTCTGCCAACCTAATAATTAAAACAATAGATTAATTAGTTGGTATTTTTGACAGGAGTCACTTGTCACAGATATGTGATACTTTGTAAATCATTTACTGATTTCATTCATTGTATGTTGATTGTAAAAGTTTAGTTAAAAGCAGTTCAATATGGTATACATTTTGAGTTGATGTTTTTATCCCAAAGTAAGCGTAAATAACTTATTTTCCGGAGAATTCATAAAACCAGATGTGTTTCAAGTAACTTTTATAAGTACCTATACATATTATGAAAAGCGTAAGTAATTATCATTCGAAAAATATATTCATATAGTTTTGTCATCAATCAAACTTGTACTTATACATGTTTACTCAATTTATATAAGTACTTGGCAAGTACTACGTAGTTCTAAGGAGTGATAGTAAATTGCTAGCTTTATAGTATTTGTTAATAATGAGTATATAGATTTATTATGGTAATTATCTAAAATTCTTTGCAATAACTGTAAAATCATTGATAAAAGTTTAGTGATTTGTGAATAAAAAAATCAATTTTATTAAAATTTAATTATATATTATTACAAAGTATCAGCAAATTTCAGTTATTCCATTAGCTAAATGTCCATGCATAATGATTGGTTAATAGTGTCGCAAACAGAAAATTGTGCCGCATCGATTCCTTTCAATTATAAAAGCAAATTGGTTATGCAAATAATTTTATTTATTCTCCAATTCCGGTGGCCAAATTGAATTATCTCGCGGTTCTATTTGGTGCATTTGCTCGGTTGAAGTTGAAACTCGTTATGGAATTATTTCCATTTTGAAAATTACATTTATAAAAACAACGGAAGAGAAATAATTACGAAATTACTAGAATTTGTACAGAAATTTATTATAAGTTTAAGATTTTTTAGTATTAAATCGGATTTTGTTATTTTACTAAATTATTCAAATAACTTTAATTTCATCATCAGTAATTGTTCAATAATTAATTATATCTTATGTACATTTTTAATAAGTTATTTGATTATTGTTTCTTTAACTTTGATTTCATATTTAGAAGATGGATAAAGACAATTATTAAGAAATTCTTAATAAAAATAAACATAAAATATTGTAAATTTACTGAACTGTTTGTAAAGATCAAGTTGAGTTTTAAGAACACAAAAAGGAAAAAACGAAACAAAATAAAAATAGCAGGTTTTCTTTTGAATGGTTTAATTACATTATATCATGCGTTCATAGAAGAGAAAAGAAAGAAAACGAAATGTATTTATTATACATGTCCGAAGTACAACTGCTTTTTGGCCGTGAATAGAGATAGATCTAGAGCAGGGGTTTTCCGGTTTGCATCAGACCTCATTGGTCCGGCTTGTTGAGCAGATTTAAGAGCCGAATCATCTCGGAAACTTTCTTGCCTGAGTGTCCTCGAGAGACCCCGAAGTCTAAAGACCTCTTGTACATGCTGTGGAAGATGCAGCGGATCGGATTAGTACAATGCATTTGTTTTGCTAAATCGAACGCTCTCACAGGACAACAAACACTTACGGACGATATGATGTACACAACATGTATATTTCAGAATGTAGATATATTATTTAGAAAACGGAAAGCCCTTTTTTCTGGTGCGTTCGTGCGTGAATCTAGATAGAATTGTGCTTTAATAGAAAATAAGAGACATATATTTTCGTGGAGTATGTGCGGATGTGCAGTAAACTTTTTTTTGAATCGATCAATCCGGTAACTTTTATTTGACTTACTTCTCGAGATCTTCCTCGGCAATAATGGCCTGCCTTATCCTGGCGAGGGTCTGCAGCAGGTATTCAGGATTCTGTCCATCCTGGTTCGATCCGTAGTACCCCATACTGGAAATACAAAAGAACACATAAAGTTGATAATGTTCTTAAGAAAATCTTTTATATAAATAAATTTTACATGAGAAAATAAGAACAATTTTTACACTTTTGAAAATTATTAAAAATTTTAATATCAGCAAATATAATTTTTATATGAATATTTTAAGTTTTCAAATGTACTAATGTTGAGTTACAAGAGATAGAGCTGTTTGTTAGCTTTGTGATAGTCTCTTCAACTTTATCAAAAAATATTTTCTTATTTGTTATGTTGTTTCTTGTGCCATATCGAAAGCTTCAACAGAACAGAAATAACTCGCATAGTCCGGGTAATCGTTTGCGCCAACTGTTTGAAATCGAAGACTTTGAAACCACAAAAATATAATATAAACCTCACAAAAGTATTTGATTTGAAATTTTCAAGTTGAAATATATTGGATTGTCGAACTGATTGAAGGCGGACTATGTGACGTATTGCTGTATCTGCTTATTAGAAACAAATATAGTAGTCTGTTCATATAATTTAATCTTAAAATGACAATTGTTATATTATCTAATGGTTTAAAGTTCAGAAATGTTTTGATTTTTGACATTTAAAAAAAAACTTGGAAATTCTAGTAGATTAACTCTGGGAAAAATGTAGATTATTTCGTGATAACAAATTGCATTAGGATTATAGTAATGATCGTAATTAAAGTTTAATTATAGTGATAATTATATTTAATTTTCTCAGTAATCATAAAATATTTTTTGATTTTATTTTTAATTCTAATTTTTATTTTGCTTTAATTTTCAGTATCTTTTGTAGACACGTCACTTTTCAACGATAAATATGATTGCTTTTGTTAAGTGTTTTATTCCGCTTTTGAACCATTCTTGAGTTGATTTTATTGTTTATATTGTGATGTAATATTTTTTTTATTTGTATAGTGACACAATCCAAATGTAGAAATTCATGGATTCAAAGAAAGATGTTTTTAGTAGTCTTTTAATATCTAAATTTCATAAAATGATAATTGTTATCTAACGTTTTATAAAATCAAAATATTATTGAAATTTTTTCTATATTTTTATGTCATCTTTATGTTATTTATTTTTATAAAAACATTGAAAAACGTAAACTCAGATTTATTTTCATTCTGATAATTAATTGAAAAAAAAAACAGTTTGTATATTGAATATTGAACCTTCGATGAGAGAGAGAACAAAAACTAATAGATTTTGAAAAATCCGATTGTTTCACGATAACAAATTACACCAGGATCAAAGTCATCGCAATCCGAGACTTCATAAATCTCAGATCGTAATTGAAGTTCGTGTAAAGTTCGAAGCGACCGCAGCGAACGTGGATTAATTACTCATCGAGCGGAAAATATTCCAGCAGAAACGATGCAACAAAAAAAGAAGCATCGCATGCGTTACATAACATTACATTATGATTTCTGCCATTCATACTGAAGGCATCCTTATAGAAAGTTTGTAAAAAGATGTTTGCAAAGATAAAAATGAATATGCTTTGTGAGGAATTGCTGGGAGGAAGATGCAGTTGTTGGAAGTCTCCATTATGTCGGCATCTCGTGTTTGTTTAGCGTTGATACGCCGGTGGAAAAGTTATGGAAACTATTCGACGGCGCGTGCATCATATTACAAAACGGTTTTCCAGTCATCGTATAACAATGGTCTACGTAATTCCGATTGCGGACTGCTGTTTTGACGGAGGGCTGCTCTCCACGTAGACCCATCATTGGACACGCGTATCAACTCGAATTGCCATTAATTAAGCAAATTGCTCTCTCCATCCATCTCTTCTCCACGATCAATGCCAATTGGAAAATATGCAATTATCGCTGCGGGATGACGACGACTATGATGATTATAGGAGGAAGATACAGCAATCACTTCAATGGTGATGTACATTTTCATTCATCGCAATAAACAATTTCGACAAGTCGCGTATAACGAGCCGATTAATTGGATCACTTCGGGTGTCTGTTAACCGTCGGCTGGCTGGGATATGGTTTGATGCGATTAGCCTTAGGAGAATTGAAACGTAATGCAATTCGTGCGGTCGTCCGTGAGAGATCGTGCGTTATGAAAGCCTATTAATCATCATTAGTATGTGCATAGCGATAATTACATTATATTTATTGATTTGCGACTCAAACATCAATTCCAAAAACGATTCACGACACATTTGATTTAGCTTTAATTGACCTTTAACCGTATGCACTTGTTTGGAGGTTGTCCAATCAATTAACCATTATGTTCTTCAATATTTGTACACATTAAGCCTGGTATTAAAACTTGTTGCTCTAGCAATTCATCTCTATTTTACTAGCTATATCCAATCGATATAATTTATTTCTTTTCTTTTAATTGTCTTAATTATAATTTATATAAAAAATGCAACAAATTAAAAAAATGTTGAACTATAATTGAGGTTTGTTTTTAATAAAATGTTATTTTTTTTCTCTAAAAATTGTGGAAATATAATATAAAAAATACTACAGTCTGATAATATTTATATAAATATGTAATACATTTTGATAATGATATTAAATAACTTTGTAACTTATAGTTAACGCGTTTTGTTCGTAATATTTGTATTTAAATGTCAATTTCAAGAAGACATATTTTGATGATATATTATGTAATATATTTTCATTGGTAAAATGATGTTTTCTTTTCGTCATTTGAAAGATGTCATTTTTAGCTTCCTTTAGAAGCCAATTGAGCGTAATTATGTTTGCAGCTGTTAGTTTTGGGTCAATTTTAGCTTAATCGTCAGTTGAATTGCATCAAAAAATATGATGCTATTAATTTGGAATTTTGGAATTACAAAGGTGTTGTGTATTTTGAGCTACATCCAAGGAATCAAACGATCAATTGAGATGTTTCCTGTCAACAACTGAATAGTATAACTTTCTCTAAATATGATGACCTGAAATCACACTTGCTTCAGTTTATTGCTGATTGAAAGGTCAAAATAGAAAATATATGATTGATTAAAGTAAATTTTTTGTATACAAAATAAGAGTTTTGTTTCACACTAAAAAAAAAATTGCCGACCCTATAAATAAATTCAAAACGTCAACTGTTTTAGGAATTAAGACTCTTTTATATAGAATAATATTGAAATTATGTATTCAGATGAGAATCCAGTAATTTCTTTATAGTATTATAATTTAATTGAAGAAATATCAATCATTGCTTTAACATGATTATCTGTATAAAGAAATAAAGACAAATTTTGTAAAAAAAAATATTTCTTATACATAAAATTTTAATGTTTTTCTTTTTAAATTCTTATATAATAAATCACTTTAATTGGTTCAATAAATACTAATGAATCCTATATATGGAAAGCAGAAAATGGACGTCTTCATCTTTATTTAATATTTTTTTTTATTTTATTGCTGTTTGTGCAAAATAATCCAAGGACAAAATTGCATTACTTTATATGGTTTTCCAACCATTTATATTTAGTTCTTTGCACAAACATAACACCTAAAAAAGAAAAAATGTAATGCAACTGGATTTAAAGATTATTTTTTGATGTATCAAAAATGTATATTTTAATTATTTGTATCCAAAAAGTTGTTCACAAATTTATACTAAAAAAGAAAATCATAACTAAATTTGATTACATAATAATTTGGTTATAAAGTCAAATTATAAGTACATGTGTATAAAGTACTTGTACTTGCGCAAGTAATTCATCTTAACAAGTATTGCGTAATGTATATAATCTACTCTATAAAACATTTTTTTTATTGCTTTTGGTGGTTTGCCAATAAATATTCCCATTAAACACATGTTTGTACAATTTCCCAGGGATAAGAGTACATTATCCATATTAAAGTTGTTATAAAACACATGATTACCGTCAGCTTCGCGCACTTTATTACTGTCGAGCAGGAAATAAACGCGCTTTAAAGTTATAGCAGCAAATCCTTCGTCGAAACCTCTTAAATTAATTGCTTATCGACCGGAATTATTTGATTGGTTAGTTATTTCCGTTTCCTCATTTTTTTTTTGCCTTCAGTCGCTAGAAGAAAAATTAATTTTATAATTCTATGGATGGAAACTTGGACGAAGTGCAGAGAAAAACAGCTTAATCAAAAGGAAAGAAATAAAAGTAAATACGCTTCACACTTTCCTCTTAATTCCATTTGATTATCAGCATTTTAATTTACAATTTATTTTTAACGTGCAATCTGCTTCAAAGCAATTTCGTTTTCCAATTTTCACGTAGTTTACAAGCAATTTAAATCAATTGGTCGTTGATTTTTTTTTAATTATACTTCAATTTATCAACAAAATTCATTGATAATTTACAGATTTGTAAGCGAAATAAACGTACTAATCAATTATATTTGTTTTTAATCCAGATTATATAAGAAATTTAGATATTAAATTCGTTTAAAATAATAATGGGATTAAAATTCAAGAATTTAATATGTTGTCTTAAAAATTCAAGTGTTATTGTGCGTCAATACCTCGCATAGTGCGGGTAATCGGACTGTTTGGTAACATACTAAATTAAATAAACATAACAATAAGAGACGTAACTGTAAAGAAGCAAAATAATTTGATATTTTCAAACCGTACTATAGTGAATCGAAGCAGGACTAAACGAGGTATTTCTGTATTGCATAACAGAATTGATTTAGGATGTAGTTCATAAGTGAAATTGCGTAACAGGAAAATTAATTTTCTAAAAATATTTACATTAGTATATTTAAAATGAAATATGTGTAATTTCGAAAATAAATAAATGTAGGCACTTTCTGTAAATTCCGTCTAGTATTTATAGTCTGGACGTTTTTTGTTTCTTATTGGCAGCGCCGTTTATTTGTCCAAAGCTTGTACATCGTACAAACAAATTGTGCTCGATGCACGTCAACGTCGTTCGCATGGACATCAAATAAAAACCTGTATTCTCATACAGATTTCTTCTTTCGAATATTTATGTTTTATTTTTCTTGTTTTACTAGTTTGTTTGCCGTTTCTTGTTTTCCTGTTGTTTCCAGAGGCTTCAGAATTCTAAAACCGGAGCTATTTTCGGGCCAGTTTCGGCGCGGATAAACTTAGAAAATATGTCTGGCAGCGGTCGCAGCCGCCTGCATACGTGGCACATGTCCAACGCGCAAAACTGATTTTTGGCCTCTTACACCCAATTAAACCGTGTATCCTGGTAACATCGCAAAGTATCGTATAAAAATTATATAATAATACTTTATAATTCCGATAAAGTTAGAGAGTTTCAAGTGCTTGAAAGGCGAACTTCAAGCACTTAATTCAGAGTTAAGCTTTAATTTTTTTGTTGCTGTTTTAGCAATCAACACTTTTATGGTTCTAAATCATTAATAAATATTGAAAAATGTCAATTTAATCATTTAACTTATGAATTATAACATAAATTAAATCTATGTTTGATTGGAAAAACGATAGAAAACTTCAAATAAATTTTAACATTTCGAAATTGGCAAATGTTTGAATGGATATTTTTATAAAACTTTCAAAAATCTGTTGATTCAATTACGTCTACAAATGAATTTCAAACGTATATTTAGAAGATTCAATTATAAATTATTATCAGAATTTATAAATAAGAACCTGATAAAGTTCTCAATAAGTGTCCTAAACTAGTGTTAAATATTCTATTATAAATTATGGAATAAATTGTATAAATTTCTGTAATAAAGTACAACAAAAACCTCGATCAGTCCGGATTCTCGGTTAGAAAATTTCAAAACAAATTAAATTGAAATTTAGAAGTACTTAAAATATTTAATGTAAACTTAGACTAATTTGATAATTTATAATTTAGTTAGTGAACAAAATATAATTTTATCACTCTTTTCAAATCCTCTCATAATTAGTAATGTCAAACTTTCAAGTATTTGTTAAACATAAACAAAATTCTCAAATTCATCTATTTTTATAAAAACGTAAGTAATAATAATTTATAAAGAAACTTTAACTTGAAAAAGAAGTGTGAAAACTAAATGATTTTGTATATAAATCTTTGAAAAAAAATAAATCAATTTCTTATTAAAAGTTTCAATGTTAGATATCGTTGATACGGATTAGGATGAAGTTGAAACTTGAATGATTGTTGTTGAATTGAAAAATTTAGTTGAAAACCCAATTTTATTTTAAATAGATTTTTCTTCCGCCTGGACGTGTTTGAAAAGGTGTGCATGCAATCGGTGAATTGATTCACACTGGATGCTTTTTCCTAGTCTCTTTTTTTGTATTTCTATTTCCCACATAACTTTTTTTTCCTCACTTTTTTTGCATCTGCTTTCGTTGCATTTGGCGCAGGAAGGCCGGAACATAATTTGCGATTACTTCCTGTTTGTCGAGCTGCACAAATATTGCGGATCTCCTGTTCACATATTTCTCGCTTTACAGGTAAATAAAAACACATACATTTTAAAAAGCATAAAATGTTAAGCGAATACTCAAAAAAAATTCCTTCATTGTCAAGTCTGTTGTAAATAAATATACTATTTTGTCTTAATTATTTTCTTTTTCATACTAATTATGTAAAGAAATATAAAATAAGATCTGGGATTAATGATTTCTTAGATAACTTTACTTCCAGGCATATTTCTTTACATGTATATTTGGTTGCAGAAATTATAAATATTACAATCATATTTCATATAATACATCTCGATCAACGAAAAGGATACGTTTCACGAAATTACTTTGTTAAGCGTTTTTAGAGGTAAACAATACTATGACCAGAATACGTTTCTTTGTATTGTAAATGAATAACTTTTTTTGTAACTTAGAAAAGTTGTATACAAATTGAAATCACATTTTACCATATTTTTCTTATTTATATTACACAATTATTGCATTTAACACTGATTGTTTAACAATAATAGTTCTTTCTAAATTTGTATAATTTTCACTAAAAAAGTGTAAAATGTTTTCAAAATCATTTAAGGACTTTTTTAATCTTTATTTTCCTAAATCTGTTTAACTTAATGTATAATTTCTTGATATTTTCTTGGCATTGAAAAAAATCTTTATGTTTATGGGAAATTGAGGCCTTCGTAATATCGAAAATACTTTATCAGAGGCAACATTAACCGAGGTATTTGTTGACAGAAATAGGGCTGTAATCTTAATATAATTGAATTTTAACAAATTAACTATATAACTATAAATTCGACAAGGGTCTATATCTCAAGCCCGACAACCGAAATACCGTCTATCGAAATTCCGACTATATCAAAATCTAGACAAACATAAAACCCACTATATCAAAATCCCGATTATATTAATTATTAATAACAATAAATTATAATTAATTTATTTGATTTTGTTGAATTATTTATAATAAACCATTATGAAATAATCTCAAATAAAATTAGATTATTAATTGTTATTTATTATTAATAACAATTTAGCGTAGTCACTCGCTCCGGAATAATTTAAAAATGTAATTGAAAACATTTTCGATATAGTCGGGATTTTCATACTGTCGGGATTATGGTTGCCGGGATTTTAATATAGTCGGGATTTCAATACAGTCGGAATTTCGAACGTCGGGAATTTGATTGATGGTATTTCGGTTGTCGGGTTTACGATTGCCACCGATACGACAATTCTGTCTCCCAATTGAAGTTTATGTAAACTATGAATGGCTGTGATACGAAGTTTCATAGCTATTCATAGTTTACAATTATATTTGTATTATGGTGAAAAGTCAAAATTTACTTTGAAAACTTATTAACATAGATGTCGCCTTTTCGGACAGATTACCAATTAGTTAAAATAGTAATAGTCGCCTGTATCACGAAAATCCGATACGATAAAGTTGGTTCAAAACAAAAAATAAAACAACAAAAATTTGTGGGGGCCGATAAACCCCAAATGGAAAAGCAAACTTTTGTTCGAGCCCTCGTATATATTTTAGTTAAAACAAATAATAAATATTTACTTAAAATATAAACATGTTTGGGCGCTATAGACCTTATTATTCTCTTAAATTTTTATAAAAACTATGAATATTTCCTTTAGTCTTTCTATAACGGAATTAACACTTTAACATTTTAATAATATCCATAGCAAAAATACAAACATACTTTTGAATTTGAGTATATTACAGATTTATTTTGTATTATAATGTGGTAAAATAGACAACGCTGCAACTACTCTCCACGGAGCAACTATGCTTCCAAAATTCGATGAGACAGGATCGAACCGTGAAGAGAGATGGTCAAGGTCTTTAGTTGAGGAGATTTTTTTATATATATTTGTGTGCTCCAAAGGACAGTTGGTGTTCTCGGAGTCAAGACCCACCGTCGGAGAAGCTTGCTAATCTTAAGGAAGCAGTTATTAGAGTTCTTTCTCTCAATAAAAGGAAGTGGCGCCCTGGATCTTCCCAGTTTGTCTTAAAATTTTCAACTGTAATGAATCCGCACTAATCGAAATCGCACTTACCTCGCATAGTGCGGTATTTTATAGATTATTTTTCAATGATACGACTCTATTATTACTAAACTTTCGGTGCTTAATTTAAATAATTTGTTCTTTTCTATATTCTATCATAATTGTTTCATTAATTGATAATAGGTGTCGCGTATATACGTCAGAAACTCACGCCCAAGTCGTGATCATGATTTTATACAAGATCAAAAAATTAACATTAAAGATTAAGGTCACAGGTCTTTTGTATTGTCAATTTTCGATATATTATTTAAATATCAACCTGATTTAAAATAAAAATAAATGGATGCAATCAGTTTATTGGGTAAAGCAAATTTGTAAGTATAATTTTTTGCGAATGGATATTTGTAACCTTCCTGCAGATGCATTTATAACAAATTAATGCAATTTCTAAGTGTGAAATGAGAATTCGTATACGAATGCAGAGATGCAAGAGCATTTGAATGCGATTGCAGCAAGAATCCGAGTCGTTTTCTTTAATTAACAATTTGGATCTGTATCGTACGAAGCAATAAATAATTAAGTTCACTTACTATCTGGAATTATGGGGAGCGGCGTAGCACGTAGAAGTAGTTAGGAAAATTAGCATTCCCGCTAACACCAGGAAAAGCACGAACGAGGAACGGAAAGCGAATGCTGGACTCTTCATTGTCTGGAACACACAAAAAAAAACATAATATATATTACTTTGATTAAATTGAAAACCAATTATAGAAAATATATGTCTGTAATGGATCTTAACGATAAAATCGTTTTCTGAACTATTAACCTCCGAGTAATTGTTCTCGCACTGTTTGAAACCAGACTAATCGAGGACTTTAAAAACGTATAAAAATAAATAGCACAAAAAGGGACTTAACTATATTTATTTGTATTTTTATCAATTAAAATTTAGTTTGTCTTAAAATTTTCAACTGTAATGAATCCGCACTAATCGAATAATCGCACTTACCTCTCATAGTGCTGTATTTTATAGATTATTTTTCAATTATTACTAAACTTTCGGTGCTTATTTTATATAATTTGTTCTTGTAATGTAAATTGCTGTCATAAATGATTCATTGATTGTTAATAGATGTCGCTTTCATAAATTGTCAAATTGCCATATTTACTAAGAAGATTATTAGAAATTAATTTTGGTAAAGTACAAATTCACATATTTACACAAAAACTCTTAAAATTTGATAATCAAATAGAAGACTAATAGAGATTTTACAAATTTTGTTAATTCAAAATTGACTGAAAATTAAGAACGGATATCGTTTCATACGCATAATAAAAATAAAACTGTATGTAAACAGCATGAAAATATCGACAATAAATGTGAAATATGCGATGTATGTGATCATAAATAAAATAATGGTCTTTGGAAATATTATACACATCAAAAAATACACATATACATATTTGTGTGTACCAGCTCAGTCAGATTTTAAGTGTCTGTAACATCAAGAAAGAGCACGACTGTAATTTAATATCAGACGTGCTGTAAGAATTCGTCCCGGTTTTAAGATCACAGACGGTGATAACTTTAACCGATCGCAACACAATATTCGCATCGCTTATGTTTTTATTACGACACCGTTTTTTTTCTAGCAACCCCTTAGAAAGGTGATTTGGTATAAGGAATGAAAAAAAAACTTGTCGCGTTAGTGAAAACGAGATTTTTCTTACTGTAAAAACGTTGTATAAAGGTTATCACGCAAAACTCAATTTCAGATTTCTTCTGTTGTTCAATAAAAATGTTACTGGTATTAATGCAACGAATTTTCGTGTTTTTATTGTATTTGAAGTGAAGGGTGTTATTTTTTATTGTAATTCATTGATAGTTTATGAATTAAATTAGTAAAATATGTAAATAGTTAAAAATAGATAAAAGGTGTTTTTAGTCTTCAGATTGCGTTTTTTTTTGGGGTTGACACTTTACTGCGGCAAATTCAAATCTTGCGTTAGTTTTGGGACACCCTTTATAATTTATATGAATAATTAAAAGTATAAATATTATTGTATAATATTAATGCTTAAACTCTTTTTTGTCGTGTTAAATACTATAATTAATACAAAATATATCAAAATTAAGCAAATTATATGAAAATATTTCATGGAAATTACAATTGTTAATTTATTTTCTAATGACATCTAATGACATACAAATAAAATATAATTTTTTTAAGGAAAATTTTGATCTCTTGCTATATTTTGTTTGACAAATATTTATTCATTTTATTAGTAAATAACTGAAGAACTACTGAAAACTACTTTCTTTACTCTGCATCTATTTGTTGTTAACTTTTAGAATACATCATCACTCAATTTTTGTATGAGGGTTCAAAGAGGATAATAGAATCTTCTCAAAACCAAAATGTTGTTATCAGGATTTTGTTTTCCATAATTTCTGACAAATTTGATTCATCACTGTTGGATAAAGATCTTTCGCTTGAACTACTCACACAGTCGCGTCAAAGCATATTATTTGAATATTTTTTTACAACTTCAATAATTATTAATTTAATTTTATTACAAATTAATTTTATTACGTAATAAAGTAAAACAAACTTTACACATTATTTCAGGTTTTTACGTAAAGGGCTTAAGAATAAATTTGTATGATTACAGTGCTAACTAAATCGTCTATAGAACGTCCTAATATGAAAGTAGCATTTAAATTTCGCGCCATTTTTTGCATATAGTTGGCAGCTCTAAAAATTGTATATGTGACATCTGTTATTCTTGAAATTAGTGAATATGGAATACTACACAACATTATAGTTATTATTGTTTAAGCTCATTTTAAGACGTAGCTAAATGGAAGAATCAGAAGGAAGGAAAAAAACTCATTTTAACATAAGAAAAATTGTGTAGTTCCTATACTTTGTAGTATTGTCAGTCATAATCTTAGAAAGTAAATATAAATTAGCTTTTAAATAATACGAATGAATATAACAAATTGTACAAATTGATGTGGCAATGAAATTTTGGATTATTATTGTGCAGTTATTTTTTAATGAATAAATAAAGAAGTAGTGTTAATAAATAAATGAAACTATGAAATTATGTTGTAAGTGTATTAAACATGTAATAGATAAAAGTTAATAGATTTATGAGATTATTAAGTAACGTTCTGCATGTAGGAAAACATGACAAACTGCCTCTATTTTGTGCATTACATCGCAGCGCGAAAACTTTCGGGCAGGAAATGAGCGTAATTTAGTTAAGAGTTTCGGGAACAGCAATTATTCCATCTGGTAGGGTAACGCTATTTGCAGAAAGATCAGCAAATTAGGTCCTCAGCCGGAAGCGCTCCGGAGGACCGGATATGTCTTCACACGAGCACAGACATCCAACATGGCAGCTCAGTATGTTGATGATACGATTAGTTGGACAATCGAAATACATGCATGCAGTTTCTGTTGTTGAAAGTTATTATAAACTTAAGCCATTGCCAACATATTTCTTTGTAGTTATTGCTAAGAGAATTTCATCAATTCCTCGCTTTGACACAAGGTGACAACTGTCATTTTGTGACATATTAACGAAACCCATAGATTGAAAAACGCCCTTATAAAGTTGTATGACAAAGGCTTAATAATATGTGTATATAATTATTAATACAAAATAATTAAGGTATTTAATGTCTCAATTTAAATTTCGTACCATTTTTGTATATAGTTGACTAAAGAAAGATATTATAAACATCTATTATTTTAATTGCATTTTTTTTTTGCATGATTATCAAACTCTTAACCTATTTTGTTACATACACAATAACTATTATCGATGATTCCTATGATATTAGATTAGTATAGGCATTTTTACATATAAATATGTTTGTTTGGTTTTACATAAATAATTTTGGGGTGTAGAATCTTAAATTATTACTTGATATTAACTGAAATTCAATTAAACAGTTTAAACAACAGTTTCTAATAGGATTATGGTGGAGATATATGCGAAGATATAAAGTATTTGGATGCAAATGTTTGTAAGTCCTGAAGGATATACACAGGAAGACGAATGAGTTGCAGGTGGGAGCAGAGGATACCCGGAATTGGGCGGTTTCAGTCGGCGGTTGAATAATGTATTCAATCAGTTAGGCGAGAATCCGATTAATTAGCATTCGCTGTAGCGACGGAGGCGCCGGGCAAGCGGTTATCTAATCAGGGGAATCCCCGCGGCTACCAACGAAATAATCCGTTTACGTTCGCGCAATTTGCCTTGCGGCAACTTGAAATCTTGCATAACGCACATTGGGAAAAAAGTAAGTGAACGTAAAATTATAAGAATAATTTTGACTTTCATCGAGGGTGCGAAGAAAATAATTATGTATTTTCGGAAACCCATTTCTCGGAGGTTGCGAGGGATGTTAGAATGCTGTTTTACGTGTAATTAGGGCGTAAGATTTGTGCGTTTCATGGCTCCAGGGGATGTCGAGGGTGGTTGGATGGTTTGAGAGGACCAGAGGCTTGGATTCCCGCAGGAATCGCATAGTTTGAAAAGCCCGGACATTCTGCACATGCTTTCGCAAAGGTATCCTTCCAGAGGACCCTTCACGGAGAAAATAAATTCACATTTTTACCTTCGTTTTGTTTTCTTTCTTGAATAGCTTAATTTGTTTTCTTTTGTTTTCCACTTGTCTCATTCGCTTTGGAAAGATTATAAGGGTATACACGGTTTCTAGGGAATACTTTAAAGATCCAATTTATCTAAATATAATGCATCTCTAATTTCATTACTTGCTTGAAATAAAACAAAATAAATTGTCTTTTTACAATGTATATGTTTTAACATATACAATTTTAAAGACTTTTTGTATTTTTTTCGATTGCGTAATAATATTGCGTAATAAAAAAAATTGTGCTAAATTATTGAAATTAATAAAGTTGCAATAAGTTTTCCTGAAAATACTTTTCTTCATTTTTAAAAATATAATTTTGTCATTAAATTAGCTGTAAATTCATTACAAATATTGAATATATAGATATTAGAAAATTGTGCGAAAATATTAAAATTATTAAAGTTGCGACAAGTTTTCAAGAGTTTTAGAAATTAAAAAAAAATAATACATTTATTGTAGGGTGATAGATACGAATTTGTTAGGTTTACTAAAATTATACAAAAAAAACATTTGTTAGTATACATTAGAGCAGTGATTTTCAAACTTTTTGGTCCGCAACCCCTATTGAACTTAAACAATTTAAAGTACCCCCAGAAATAAGGTTATGTGTAGAAAAATGTAGAAAACATACTGTCATCAATTTTTTTGCGACTCTCCAAGTACTTTTCATGACCCACTTGGGTTTGCGACCTTCACTTTAAGAATCACTACATTAGACTTTAATATCTAAAATTTAGCAATTAGAATAATAATAAATCTTCAGAGTTTATAAATTTCCTAAATTCTAAAGATTCAAACATATTTGAAGATAATTTTAGTAATTTCGGGTAATTTTAAGCAAATTTTGTAATTTCTAATGAAAAATGATTAACATTTTAAGTAATTATAGATTTTATGCTATATAATTGTGTTATCATATAGTTTTAATTCCTGTTTATAAATAAATAATTTAATATTTCTATATATTAGTTAAAATTTGTAGAAAAAATAAATAATTATAATATTTCCATAAGCTTATCAAGAAATAAATAATGCAGTTTCTTATTAAAAATTAAAACAAAAAGCGGTAAAATAAATTTTCAAAACTGTCAGGAAAACGTCAACGTGAAAACGGCTCATTTAATTAACAGCCATATTGTAAAACTCTTAAGTAATTTAATTACGTAAGTTCGGTTGCTTCCTGAAACTTTGCGGAGAAAAAAAAACAAAAACGCAAAGAACCCTGTCAACGCGTGCAACAAACAAACTACAGCAAATTTCCTTGTTAAAATACATGAACAATGAAAACTTGATCCAACGATTTTTCCCACAGACTCACTAATTAAAGTTCAACATAATCAACGCGAGATTCGACCTTTCTTCTTAAACGATAAGAGCATTTCATAATTAAACCGAATTTTCGTCATCTCGAAACGTTTATTCCATTACCAAGAAGACCGAAAATGAATTGAGAATTTAAAAAATATATTAAGAAGATGAGTGAGATGGAGCGAGTTCAAAGAGGATCCTAATGAATCCAAGTTGACAAGAAGGAAATGTCTTGATTTTGATGCAATTACTACCGGTGGAAGATTTAATCATCTTCAATTAGTCTGGAATAATATTAATAATGTTTCTGCAGTGAACGTTTTCAATCATTAAAATTATTCATTTAGAAAGGAAAAAGCGGTTGTAACAAGCTTTGGAATTACAAAATGATACTGCTGTTCTGTTGTTGACACGTGTGTTCATTATTGGTATTTTA